>NW_019396376.1:29656-54620 GCF_000591075.1 Eurytemora carolleeae | reverse complement strand
TGGATACATTGTAAAGTGTACAGTGTAAAGGATACATTGTAAAGTGTACAGTGTACAGGATACATTGTAAAGTGTACAGTGTACAGGATACATTGTAAAGTGTACAGTGTACAGGATACATTGTAAAGTGTACAGTGTACAGGATACAGGAAACATTGTAAAGTGTTCATTGTAAAGTGTACAGTGTACGGGATACATTGTAAAGTGTACATTGTAAAGTGTACAATGTAAAGTGTACAATGTAAAGTGTACAGTGTGAGTCAATACAAGAGATCGAGTGAATTATGCCTGAACCTAAAAGTTCTGTTTATTTTATATAATTTTGTGAGAAACTTACCTAAAGTTATTTCAGTGCATGTATCTGACATTAAAAGATATTTAAAGAAAATTCTTGATTGATGCATTAGGACTCCTAAAAAATTACTGTAAAAAAAGCTGATTCCATGATCCATGATGCCATACTCTTATAACTTCGTCCCAAACCGTATCAGTCCAGACACAACCAGTCCGCTATCCTTGCCAACCATTCACAACCCACCTGGCTCTAAAAATGACACACAGGGACACAAGCATAGCTTATCAATCTAGCTATTACTCAGGCTCTAAATGCCACACAGGGACACAAGCATAGCTTATCAATCTAGCTTGCCAACCATTCACAACCCACCTGGCTCTAAAAATGACACACAGGGACACAAGCATAGCTTATCAATCTAGCTATTACTCAGGCTCTAAATGCCACACAGGGACACAAGCATAGCTTATCAATCTAGCTATTACTCAGGCTCTAAATCCCACAAGGGACACAAGAGTAGCTTATCAATCTAGCTATTACTCAGGCTCTAAATGCCACACAGGGACACAAGTATAGCTTATCAATGTAGATATTACTCATGCTCCAAATGACATACAGGACACTAGCGTAGCTTATCAATCTAGATATCACTCAGGCTATAAATCCCACACAGGGACACAAGTGTAGCTTATTAATCTAGCTATTACTCAGGCTCTAAATCCCACGAAGGGACACAAGCATAGCTTATCAATCTAGCTATTACCCAGGCTCTAAATTCCACACAGGGACACATGCGTAGCTATCAAACAAACTATTAATTCAACTCTAAATGGCACACAGGGACACAAGGGTAGCTATCAAACAAACTATTTAATTGGATCTAAATGCCACATAGGGACACAAGCGTAGCTATCAAACAACCTATTACTTTGGCTCAAATGCCACACAGGGACACACACATTGGCTATCTATCAAGCCCTAAACTGAGGCATGGCTCTCAACATGAATACTCAACGGGGGTACAGTTTTTCTCCACTGTAATCAAAGCAGAGTTCTGATTCTAACTGACTGTATTTGAGGTTTAAATATTATGTTGAAGTCAATAGTAATAAGTAATAACAATTCCTACTTCGTTCATATATCACATAAAAAAGTCTTGTTAAGTATTATGCACAGTTGAAATAGGCGCATTTAAGATGTGCATATTTATAGGACTAGCTAAGATAGATATAATATAGTTAATCTATCTCCACACATGTTTATTGGTTGAATGTACATATTAAAATGATTTAAGCTAACCATGCGACGTATTCATTTGAAACCCAGTTCAAATGAATAATGTTTTTTTTTACGTAGAAGTTTACAAACATAGATGATTAATATTGTACAATTTAGTGCAACTTTATAGAATTTCATGTGACACAATATTTATTACATGTAGTTGGAAAACAACCAGCTTATAGAGGTGATGTGATTTTTAATTTTTAGGCATTTCAACATTTTATTTACAGAAGTACAGGTTTATAAATGGCGATATCTCTTGTATCTGAAAACTGCAGTGATCAGGAAACTGTGAAACTAGAAAATGGAAAGAATGGAGAACGGATGGGGGAGAATAAAGTGGAGAAAAGATGGACTCAGAAATATAAAGCAGTTTATCTTGAAAGGAAAACATTTTTATGTTACACTACAATCTTAAAAAAAAACTAATAGTTTATTGAAGTTAGGAATTTTAATAAAGAGAGTGTAAATGGTTCAGTTTTTAGTTATTTGAGGTAAAAAGTATAAATACAAAAGATTAATTGAAATGTAGTTTTCGTGCGTCTATTTTGAGACAATGTATACGGTTTAAAAATTACATGTCGATCCCCCTGACTCTTTCAATTATGTTTATGATCATCCTAAAATGATTTAATTTATAATATTCAAATTCTATACTAGACAACTAGTAATTAGACAAATAGACCGTTAGACAGCTAGCCAATTAGACAATTAGACAACTAGACAACTAGACAACTAGACAGCTAGCCAATTAGACAATTAGACAACTAGACAAATAAAAAGCTAGCCAACAAAGACAACTCGATAACTAATGTCAAAGTAATGAATGAGGAAAATAACAGATAAAAGAGGGAAAAACCTAAAATTTAAATATTTTTAGAATATGGTTTTTACATATTTGACTTGGCATGCTGACAAAGATATCCTCAAACATAAACATAAGTAGATAGATCGATAAACTTAAGGAAAGAAAGATAGACAGATAAAATATGGCACATTTTGCATCCGTAGAACCTGAGGCGTAATTTAGACTTGACAAGGAGCCTGCATCTCTTCTTTAACATGAAGTATGCGTGTATAATGTTTATTGTTTATCCGGAACAAATACAAGATTAATCTCTTCAAAACAATTGTTTACTTAGAATCTTTAATTTTTTTCTTTTTTCAGAAAATTTAAGTGTTTCTTAAGTTAATAATTAACCCCAGGCCAATTATACTAATTAAGAACTTGTTTATCTTCTATAAATATAAAGTTGTAATGTCTGTTTGTCTGTTGGTTTGTTTGTCCGATCAACAATCAGGAACCCCTTGACCGATTTGCCTCAAATATTTTGATTGGGGAACTCGCGAGAACAATGGAAATATTCTTACCTTGATTTCAAGATTCAAAGTTGGGTGGGTACTGGGTAGGGAAAAATAGCTAAAATCGTAATTTATGACCAAGTGTCTGGGCAACGCTGGGTTCCCAAGCTAGTTTCTATATATTTCTTGTTCATAAAGGCTTTATATGATAAATAATATTAATTTGAAGATGTATAATCAACTGTTGATAAAACAAGATGGTGGCAGCATTCAATGAAGTAATTTCAGAATATGACAGAAACTAGATGATACAGGGAGTACTGTATAGCTTGAGACTAGAATGAGAGGAACTAGATGATACACGGAGGACTGTATAGCTTGAGACTAGAAGGACAGGAACTAGACGATACAAGGAGGACTGTATAGCTTGAGACTAGAAGGACAGGAACTAGATGATACAGGGAGGACTGTATAGCTTGAGACTAGAAGGACAGGAACTAGATGATACAGGGAGGACTGTATAGATTGAGACTAGAAGGACAGGAACTAGATGATACAAGGAGTACTGTATAGCTTGAGACTAGAAGGAAAGGAACTAGATGATACAGGGAGGACTGTATAGCTTGAGACTAGAAGCAAAGGAACTAGATGATACTGGGAGGACTGTATAGCTTGAGATTAGAAGGACAGGAACCAGATGATACAGGGAGGACTGCATCAGACACCTTATAAATCTTATACATATTATTATTCAGTTCCCATGGTTTAAATGCTACTGGGAAAATTTTGGAGGGGAATAGCAGGAGGGGGTGGGGTGTTATTGAGTGGAGGGGAGGGGGCAGAAGATGCATTTTTTAGAATTTTACGTTGCTTCATGCATTGGAAACAATGAATAGGATCTGTTGGACAAATATGATGGTTTATTCAATAAAATGCACCGTGTATTGTTACCAGTTAAACACGAACAAAAACAAAAACTTTGCAAAAATTCAGATATTTGCAAACACGGCTGATTAGAGGGAGTCATCGTATGTAGGAACTCAGATATTGCTACAATTCCTCCTTGCAACCTGATGTCGTAGCCCTTTGGTATTTTAAAATCAAGTCTTTTAGAGCCCAAACATCTAAATTTGAAATATCAAAGATTGCAAAGATTTAGGGCTTAGTAAATTTGAGTTTGTGACAATAACCGTTTGTGACTGTTTTTATTTTATTTCTGGATTAATTTTACGTTTATTCAATAGTTTGTGAAATAAAAGACTATAAAATAGCTATTCTAGTTTTCTCCTGTAAAATTTACAATGTTTTTTCAAGGTTTTAGATTCAAGCAACAACAAAAAAATAATGAAAAATAATCACAAGTATTTATATATTTTCAAGAGAGACTAACAAGGATATCTTCCTCATTGTAAAGTCAAGAAAGGGCTGAAGGATAATACTCTTTAAATGTAAATATTAGGTTAAATGTCCCTTTGATGCGCTTTTCTGCACAAATTACCAAATACAAATTCAGTTTTAAATCTTAAATTTAAAACTGCATTTTTATTGTATTTTATCAAATATTTGGTCGCCCATTTAACTAAAAATTGTTTAAAATCTCTGTAAAATTAAATTAAACAGAGGATGCTTAAAGGAACTGTAAAGGAAAAATAAAAGGGGGTATAGGCTAAAACCTGAGAATCACAGGAGTCGATTGCGACCAAAAAGAGTTCTATCTGATGATCCTGTCTTGAGAAATTGATATCAAACTGTGGCAAAATTATACCAAAACGTATATATGTAAGATTTTGTATAAGATTTGTAGTATTTAACAGATCATATTCAACAAATACGCAACCAATCAGAGGAGCCTGAGAACCTCAGGTTTGCTCCTATTATTATTTGAATAAAATAATTTTTCATTTTTAATAGTTATAATTGATAAGATTATTCAAACCTCCGGATCATGTCACCAGAACTCCAACCAATGGCAATGCAGTATTATTGTCACGTGACTCCATCTATTTCACGTGACCAGTATACTGTACTGCCATTGGAGGGAGTTCTGATCACGTGATATGGACGTATATCTGTGGTATAATACATAATCGATGACTATAGGTTGTAATATCTGAATGATTTGTTTGATATTAATTCGATTTTTTTACGGTCTAAGTCGTATGTTCCAACTTCCTCAATTTGTATGGGCAATACGCTCTTCGGTATGAGACGTCTTTATCAATTATCTCCTTATAGACGCAACAGATAGAAGTAAGATTAGTAGCGATCAAAAGCGCTTTTTTATCGCATTAAGCCTATACCCACTTTCATTTTTCACGAACACTCCCTTTAATTAAATGATGATGATATATTATTTAAAATCTGAACTAACATTTTATAATTTTAGCAGGATTTGCATTATTAAGTAAAATATAAACATTGACGTTCAAATTTGATTACTTTGCACATGCAATAAAGACCATACAGGAATCAAAACCAAGATTATCTGATATATTCTCCAATATGACAAAACTAGTTTTTTATTGCGCGCGATCAATCGATTCTACCCAAACCACAGAGAACATGTACATAGAACCAGACAGCTTTAAAACTTTGAATCTATATTTAAGACTGGGTCGGTTGTAAAGTGTTGCTTTTAACTTGTTTATAACTATAGAACCCCCACCCCCCTCCCTCCTCCTTCTAATTATTCATGATATGGATCTTTACATCGAATTTATCTGTAAAAGATTTAAAAATAGTCCTTTAAGTAACTTTGCGCAACTTGTTTACAAACATGAAAAGACTTTATTGCAGAAATGCTCTTAAATTATTTTCGACAAAAGCATAAAGTGTCACACATTAAACTTTGGAATAGAAAGACAAGATATACGCGACCTTACAGGTGTTGAATGTTGTTATAAAGCAAATAATATTACAGGTAAAAGAAATTGAGTCTTTGTAACAAACTCTGATTTTCTAATACCTATATTTTTTCAACCTGAGGGTTTAAACCTTTGATATTTCAAACTTAGATTTTTTCATCTAACAGAATTCATAGTTTGAAATATCTAAGGTCTACGGCATTGGATTTAAAAGATATAGAGATTAGAAAATCAAAGTTTGTGACAAAGACTCAATTCCTTTGTCCATGTAATTTGTACACTCTATACTACTAAATTGCCATTTCAAAAGATTTGAAAAATATAAAAATTGTTAAAATGCAGGAACCGAATCGGCGTTTGCTGTATTTTAGGTAAGAAATTATTATTTATAAAATTGTAAATAATCAAAATGTATAATTTTAATTGTAGTCAGAACTTTGTGTTTTGAATCTCAATATCAAGCATTGATCTCCATTTCAGGGATACCTATGGATTGATTAAATTCCTCTTAGATAAAAAGGCCTAAATAAAACGCTGTTGTTAAGTCAGAAAAATTATTAATTATCAGAAATGCTTTCTGTTATAATTTTGACAAAGTGGGACTGCTAAACTAACAGATATATTTATAATGTAGAATTACTGGGACTTCAAATTTAACAGAAATATTTATAATGTAGAATTGCTAGGACTGCTAATTTAACATATATTTATAATATAGGATTACTGGGACTGCAAATTTAACAGAAATATTTATAATGTAGAATTACTAGGACTGCTAATTTAACATTGTGAGCCGATCAAAAAGGTAAATTGCTCGAAGCGGGATGTACTGAGGCAGAGGATATGTAACTCGAAGAATGACAAATCCAAGGCAAATAGGCAAGGGAAACACTCTTTCCGACCATACACAGATAGATGAGAACTTCTTGAAAATGTATATTTCAGTAACGAGGTTTCCTACAAAATACAAATTGTTATTGGCGAACATGCATATAAATAATAATTGTTAATAATATCAATAAATGAGTATTGAAAAATTGGTTTAGCAGGATTGGAGATTTTAGGTTTAGTAGGTTTAGCAGGATTTGGGGATTCTAGGTTTAGTAGGTTTAGCAGGATTAGGGGATTCTAGGTTTAGTAAGTTTAGCAGGATTTGGGGATCATATTTTATTGCTGTTGTGAATCGTTAAATAACGTGTTTAAAGGCACTGTTGTGAACTGATAAATAAAAGTTTTAAAAGGTATTGTTAAGTGAATTAGGTATATGGAACTTACAATCTAGAAAACTGTGTTAGGCCAAAAAGTTGTTTGAACTGAAGTCTAAAGCAATTTAATTCTTCTGAAATGAATATTTATCTGGTTAAATTAATTTCACTGTTTATTTTGTAAATGATTCACTGAAAATTATGTTTAAATGGGTTCTTTTAATGCACTTAAAGTTTTATTAGCCCCATGCGGCTGTTGTTTACGTTTATGCAAAATCCTTGGCAAGGTTTGGTTTGGTGAGTGGACGGAGTATATTCAACAGAGGTACAGTTAGTCGGAGACGACCTTTACAACAGGGGAAATTTGAGGGATATGGTTCACAAACATATATTTATAATGTAGGATTACTGGGACTGCTAATTTAACAGATATATTTATAATGTAGGATTACTGGGACTGCAAATTTAACAGAAATATTTATAATGTAGAATGACTAGGACTGCTAATTTAACATATATTTATAATGTAGGATTACTGGGACTGCAAATTTAACAGAAATATATATAATGTAGAATGACTAGGACTGCTAATTTAACATATATTTATAATGTAGGATTACTGGGACTGCAAATTTAACAGAAATATTTATAATGTAGAATTACTAGGACCGCTAATTTAACATATATTTATAATATAGGATTACTGGGACTGCAAATTTAAGAGAAATATTTATAATGTAGAATTACTAGGACTGCTAATTTAACATATATTTGTAATGTAGGATTACTGGGACTGCTAATTTAACAGACATATTTATAATGTAGAATTACTAGGACTGCTAATTTAACATATATTGTAATGTAGGATTACTGGGACTGCTAATTTAACAGAAATATTTATAATGTAGAATTACTAGGACTGCTAATTTAACATATATTTATAATGTAGGATTACTCGGACTGCTAATTTAACAGATATATTTATAATATAGAATTACTGGGATTGCTAAACTAACAGATATATTTATAATTTAGGATTACTAGGACTGCTAATTTACAGAAATATTTATAATGTAGGATTACTGGGACTGCTGACTATGATGAATATAGGATTAACTCTGTGGTTGATAACTTCTCTTAGGAACTTATTCATCTATCTATCTTTATCCTTTAAAAAGACTGGAGTTGTTACTGACCATCGGCATTTAGCAAGAAGAATGCATTACCCTTGACACCATAATCATATCTATAAATAAATGACAGAACGGTAAATAAGTTTGATAAAGGTTGAACGTGAATGGAAGTGGGCCAATCAGGTTTGTTAGTTTAAACTAAAGTACTGTAGAAAATATAAACTTTAGAAATTTTAATGACATTTTTACTCTCTCTAAGTAAACAAGACTAAAAAAATAATTAGCTATCTTAATAGATGCATTGGAATGGCTGGGTTCTAAAAAATCGGATTGTTAAAGGGAATGTTGGCATATTTTAAAGTGACACTCCAATAAGGGAGTGATATGTCCGATTCACAACGGTGCTTATACTCTTTATACATTTATCTGCAGATCAATTAGTTTTTTTTCTGAATGCTTTTTTTAATAAATTGTGATTTGCAGATTTACGCTTCCTTGTAGCAAATATATACAGTATACACACTGTTTAACACGTTTTAGAATGAAAATGGACAAGGGGACATTGAAAACCTGATTTAACATTAGTTAATGTCGGGTCAATTAAAGAACATCAACACCAACAGCCTTTTTATATCTGGTATTTAGTGTCTTCAGCGGAAGCAGAAATTTTGTCCAAAATTCATTTTGTGGAAGCAGACGCAATTCTCGTTAGAGATTTCCCCGAAAATTTAAATCCGAGAAAAAATTTCGCGAAAAAAAAATCTACGTGAAACTAGAATTGCAGCAGCAACAAAATTTCGCAAGATTTTTGTATCTGCTTCTAAAGTTGAACTATTATAGTTACAATCCAGCATTAGAAGTTTTATAATGTTATAAATTGATAATTTCATATTGATCCATGTCTAACGGTTAACTAATTATCAATTACAACCCCAAAATATTTTTTATTTCCAATTATCATATTAGAAATATTTATCATATTATAAACATAAATTAGATATTTATAAGAAGTAAATAATCTCGCTATGAAAAATTTCAATTATTTCCAAATGATATGAAAATAAATATGTTTTATTTAACGAGCATACAAACAAGTAAATCTAGATAATGTAAAAGGTCTGTTTGTGTAAGTGAATCATGAGCTAACCTTTAGTTAATAAATAGTATAATAATCAATAATCACGGAGACCGGGTTGCTTATTTAGAAGGAAAGGGGGGGCGTACTGAGCTGGGAACTTTTGAATGGTGGATATCGGGATTAATTCTTGATCCCCCTTTTTTCTTAATCTCTAGATTAAATAATGCTTGTTCTCCTTTCGTTAATAATCTCCAGATTAATTCACCGATCGGGATTAAGGATATCCCATTCTAAAGTTTTCAGCTCTGGAGAACTACGAGAGGATCCATAATAGTTAAATTAATCCTCGTATTTATATGTAAATAAATACTAATTACAACAATAATACTGATTTCAATTAAACTTTGTTTAGTTTTCTGGAGAATGGATTACAGATTAGAGGTTCAACGTTTTCTCTTGGAAATATTGTAGCAAAAGAGGTATATATATTTGATACTATATATTATATATGCAAAGAATTTTAACTACTGAGGATCGTCATGATAGACGTGAAACATTATGTTAAGTATAATTCTTTTTTTTTATAAAAATGTGAAGTTAAAAACTGAAATATATTCATATCTATGTATATACAGTAAGAAACGGAAAACTGTGGAATAGGAAGACGACATTAAGCAATAATTAAGTGTATTTGATGTTTTTTCATAGCAAATAGTTTTATTATTAACTTATTTATTGGCTTGTTATGTGAAATTAGTATGTTTATATCTACACAACTGCAGTGTCTCATGTTCATTGGACTATTTTAAGCCATAACTTGATCTACAAGTCGTCTTCCTATTCAAGAGTTGTATGATTTTCACTGTACGAGATATGCATATCTATATATACAATATATGCCTATATATACAATATGTATCTATATATACAATATGTATCTATATTAGGGGTCACATGGATAAATAATAGTGTGCAGTAATTCAATAAACTATAGGAAGGTTGAACAATCTAAGAGGAGAGATAAAATGGACAGAAAATTGAGTCTAAGCAAAAGAAATTATGAATGACGTATTAAGTAAAAAGGATGATGGTAGAATAAGATAGGATGTATAGGAATGAGAATGAATAAGGATAAAGTAAGAAAGGGTATTATAATAAGAATGCATACAGAAAATAAGGAATGATGTATTAGATTAAGGATTAATTAGGATTGAAAGGTTTATCTGGAGGTTTATATATTTAGATATCTGGAGGTTTATATATCTAGATATCCGGAGGTTTATATATCTAGATATCTGGAGGTTTATTTATCTACATATCTGAAGGTTTATATATCTAGATATCTGGAGGTTTATATATCTAGATATCTAAAGGTTTATTTATTTAAATATCTGGAGGTTTATACATCTAGATATCTGGAGGTTTATTTATATAGATATCTGGAGGTTTATATATCTAGATATCTAGAGGTTTATTTATTTAAATATCTGGAGGTTTATACATCTAGATATCTGGAGGTTTATATATCTAGATATCTAGAGGTTTATTTGTTTAAATATCTGGAGGTTTATACATCTAGATATCTAGAGGTTTATTTATTTAAATATCTGGAGGTTTATACATCTAAATGTCTGGAGGTTTATTTATCTAGATATCTGGAGGTTTATATATCTAGATATCTAGAGGTTTATTCGTTTAAATATCTGGAGGTTTATATATCTAGATATCCGGAGGTGTTCAAGATTTGAAGATACTTTCTGACAGAAATATTGTATTTGAAGCTGAATCCACTTTGCTTAATCTGAAGCATAATACAGAGGTAGGTTGTTCTTTCTTTTTTTATTTATTTATGAGCAAAATTTTTTTTTAAGTGGAACCATTGTGAAAATTTAACCCACCTATGCCTTATATGGCCAAGCCAGGTCCCCACTAAATTTTGCTAATATGATGAATGGGGACATTTTCCATTTCCAAGGTTACTGCAGTAAGCATTTGTTTTGCAATTTTAGCAAACTGACATATTTTTATGACTTTTTTATCTACTTTTAAACATAGAACAAGATTATAATTGTCTTCTTTTTATTCTAAACATAAACAGATTTGAAGATTTCTTGTCAAAACATTTTACCTCTATCTAAATGTTATATTTTCTATGAGTGTTCGAAACTGCTGTGAATATTGAAATATTACAATGATATCCATCTTACGTAGACTTACGGTTTCGATATCCCGTCCTGTTCATACTTTGCATATATTCTCAAATTGATTGATTGATTGATTGTCACAATTGATATCGAGATCAAGCCTTCAAGATTAGCGATGCTTCAAACAAAAGTTCCAACATTAGATCATAATGAAAACTGTTAACACATCTTTGTTCATCTTCAAAAGTTATTAAACGACAAAATCTAGAACTGTTTTGTAGTTAGGATTAGATCAGCTGTAGACAAAGATAAAGTATACCACAGACAAATCATTCTATGTATACAATAAAAAATAGGGAAAGAACAGAATTTTTCGCTTATTTATGGATTTATAAAAAAAACGTAAATTTTTTTTTAGGAAAACGTACAATCACTTTTTCATTTAAACGAAAAACTAGTTCTTAAAACGATTGTTTCGTTTTTAACTACTAAAAAGTCGTTTTTGAAAACAATGCTGATGTTTACTAAAATGCAATAAAATGTAAGGAAATGTGCTGATGCTCTCTGAAATGTAATGAAATGTAAGGAATTGTGCTGGTAATTTCTAAAATGTAATAAAATGTAAGGAAAGGAATTGACTCTTTGCCACAAACTCTGATTTTCTAATCCCAATATCTTTGGAACCCAATGTCGTAAACCTTTGATATTTCAAACTAATATTTTTTGATCTAACACAAGTCATAATTTGAAATTGCAAAGGTTTACGACGTCGGAATCCGAAGATATAGGGACTAGAAAATCAGAGTTTGGTTTGTTGCAAAGAGTCAATTCCTTTGCTGATATTTACTGAAATGTATGTTAAAATGTAAGAAAGGGGCAAAAAGTTACTAAAATTTATTGAGATATACTAAAGTTTGCCGGTATTTTCTTGAAATGTAATCTTTTTCTTTTTTATATTTTATCTATGGTTTTGAACTCAAGCTTGTTCAGGAAATGAACCTCATTTTCCTTTTTCAATTAAACCTTCAACATCCATACATCAGTCTTATATAATTTATAGTGTACAGCTAGGAGGNACAACCTTTATATATTGTATAGAGGACTGGACACCCTGTATATATATAGTATAGAGGACTGTACACCATGTATATATTGTATAGAGGACTGTACACCCTGTATATATAGTATAGAGGACTGTACAGTACAACCTTTATATATTGTATAGAGGACTGGACACCCTGTATATATATAGTATAGAGGACTGTACACCATGTATATATTGTATAGAGGACTGTACACCCTGTATATATTGTATATAGGACTGGACACCTTGTATATATTGTGTAGAGGACTGGACACCCTGTATATATAGTATAGAGGACTGTACACCATGTATATATTGTATAGAGGACTGTTCACCCTGTATATATTGTACAGCGGACAGTACACCCTGTATATATATTGTATAGAGGACTGTACACCCTGTATATATAGTATAGAGGACTGTACACCCTGTATATATAGTATAGAGGACTGTACACCCTGTATATATTGTATAGAGGACTGTACACCCTTTATATATAGCATAGAGGACTGTACACCCTCTATATATTGTATATAGGACTGGACACCCTGTATATATAGTATAGAGGCCTGTACACCATGTATATATTGTATAGAGGACTGTACACCCTGTATATATTGTATAGAGGACAGTACACCCTGTATATATTGTATAGAGGACTGTACACCCTGTATATATAGTATATAGGACAGTAAACCCTGTATATATTGTATATAGGACTTGACACCCTGTATATATTGTATATAGGACTGTACACCCTGTATATATTGTATAGAGGACAGTACACCCAGTATATATTGTTTAGAGGACTGTACACCCTGTGTATATTGTATAGAGGACTGTACACCCTGTATATATAGTATAGAGGACTGGACACCTTGTATATATTGTATAGAGGACTGTACACCCTGTATATATTGTACAGAGAACAGTACACCCTGTATTTATTGTACAGAGGACTGTACACCTTGTATATATAGTATAAAGAACTGTACACCCTGTATATATTGTATATAGGACTTTACACCCTGTATATATAGTATAGTTAATACTTCACACCCTGTATATATTGTATAGTTAATACTTCACACCCTGTATATATAGTATATAGAATTGCTGGATGAGTTGTAGTTTGTATGGTAATGAGTTTATTTGAAGAATATAAATAGCAGGGATTATTCTTCACCAATTCATAAAGTGGGCTTGTCAAAAAGTCGACAAATCATAGAGCAGTTAGCGACAGGAATAGAGTAGAGAACACAACTCATAGAGCAGTTAGCAACAGAAATAGAGGTAAAAACCTGACTCATAGAACAGTTAGAGACAGAAATAGTCTAGAGAACATGACTCATAAAGAAGTTAGCGACAGAAATAGAGGTAAGAACGTGACTCATAGAGCAGTTAGAGACAGTAATAGAATAGAGACCATGAATCTTTAGAGCGGTTAGAGACAGGAATAGAGCAGAGAACACCACTCATAGAGCAGTTAGCGACAGAAATAGAGGTAAAAACGTGACTCATAGATATGAGACAGAAATAGAGTAGAGAACAAAACTCATAGAGCAGTTAGCGACAGGAAAAGAGTAGAGAACACAACTCATAGAGCAGTTAGCGACAGGAAAAGAGTAAAGAACACAACTCATAGAGCAGTGAGAGACAGGAAAAGAGGTAAGAACGTGACTTATAGAACAATTAGCGACAAAAAAAGAGTACAGAACACAACTCATAGAGCAGTAAGCGACAGGAAAAGAGTAGATAACACAACTCATAGAGCAGTTAGCGACAGGAAAAGAGTAGAGAACACAACTCATAGAGCAGTTAGCGACAGGAACAGAGTAGAGAACACAACTCATAGAGCAGTTAGATATAGTAATAGAGTAGAGAATATTACTCTTTAGCGCAAAAAAATAGAGCATATAGTAGAAAAGCAGAACAGGAAGTGAAAACGAGTATGCACAATACAATACTGATCAATCAGATATTACTTCTAATATTATATAAACTTTGTATCCAATAAACGTCAAAACGGCTGAACCGATCGGGACCAAATTTTTTGTGGGACATCACGTGACCACAGAAAAGGTTTATGAATGATAAAAATTTAAAAAAATCTGTTTTAAAGGTTTTAATTTTGTAAAAAAAAATTAAAATCTTGAAAATCCGCGATTTTTTTTAAATCCGCAAAATTTTTTCTTCTTTGTTTTAAAATGTAAACAAAAAGAACATGTTCACAATTTAAATAGAAGATGGGCGCGAAGCGAAGCGCCCTAAAAGCCTAGTAATATATAAACTCTATGTTATTGATTAAACCTCTAATAATATATAAACTCTATGTTATTGATTAAACCTCTTATATTATATAAACTCTATGATACTGATTAATCATGCATTACCTCTAATAATATATAAACTCTATGTTATTGATTAAACGTCTAATAATATAAGCTCTAAGTTATTGATTAAACCTCTAATAATATATAAACTCTATGTTATTGATTAAACCTCTAATAATATATAAACTCCATGTTATTGATTAAACCTTTAATAATATATAAACTCCATGTTATTGATTAAACCTCTAATATTATATAAACTCCATGTTAATGATTAAACCTCTAATAATATAATAATATATAATAAGCTCTGTGTTGCTGACGACACAAATGTGGCATCAAAATATATAAACTTGAATACACTTACAGACACAATGAATAACGAATTAGAAAATATAACTTGTTGGTAAACTAGTAAACGTACTACTATTAACTTTGAGAAAACTTTATTACTCCTTTTTCCACTCTCATTTAGAATTTAGTTCAACATTGCTAATTCTAACTTCAAACAAAAATATTGATAAGATAGAATCATTGCTAAAGAAAGCTATTCGTCTATTTATGGGGTTACTCAGAATAAGTCCCTAGCGGAAGCTTTTTGGGCTTTGAACCTACTCCGCTAAGGAATTAGGATTTTTAATGTTATAAAATTTGTATTTCAATTGAAAGGAGATTAATTACCCCCAACATTTAAAAAAGATTTAATATTATTAAGAAATATCAAAAATGCAAATCTTAGAAACAGAAATGACTTTTATTTTCTTAGAGTAAAATCCATAAAAATTGGACTGCTTCCTTCTCACAATTTCCCTAAAATATGGTATGAAAATAAACGACAATTTTCTATGCTTTCAAATATCAATATTGATTAAAATTTTAAACAGAATTTAATTGAAGATTTTTTTCATCATTTTCATCATTTTCATCATTTTCATCATTTTCAGCATTTTCATCATTTTCAGCATTTTTACTTGAAATGTTAAGCTGGCAATCCCTTTAAACCCAATAATGTGTATTGACTGCATGCATAATTGTCTTTTTAAGTTTATTATTGATATCTTTAATGTAAAACAGGATAAAATTGTTAACTAAAATCGTTAATTTCTTCTCAACAAACTCTGGATGGCCATTTTAGGTATAATTTACCTGAGCATTTATCAATATTTTAAATGTGAATATTATCCTGGAAAGATATGGTTTAATTGTGAAAGCTGGGGTTTCGTCTCTGAAATGCAAAAATATCAAAATATCAAAAATATCAGAATTTCAAAAATATCAAAATTTCAAAAATATCAGAATATCAAAACCATCAGAATATCAAATACCAAATGATCAAAAATCTTTAAATGATCAAAAAAAAGTACGCCAAACAGTTAGGACAACTTTTTTTTCAAAAATATCATACAATTTTACAATAAAGTTAATTTTTAAGTTTAAGGTATTCTTTAAGATATTTTTATCATTAAACGTCTCTCTTTCACGCAATATTTTTTTTCTTCTTTCTCTTCTCTTCTCTTCTATTTTCTTCTCTTCTCCTTTCTTTTCTTCTTTTTTTCTTCTCTTCTCTTTTCTTTTTTTCTTCTATTTTTTCTTCTCTTTTTTCTTATCTTTTCTTTTCTTCTATTCTATACTCTTCTGTTCTCTTATATATTTTCTTCTCTTCTCTCTTCTCTTATTGTATACTCCTTGTTTTCTCTTTGTTGTTGACATTTATACGGTTTTGCGATGAACAATGCAGTACAATACGTTGTTTTGATTTTTCTATGATTTGTTTACATTTCTAGCTTGTAGACCTAATTGAAACGTACTGCGTTTTACTCAATATAATTAGGCATTTGATATTTTGGTATTTTTGCCTATGAAGGATGCGGGTCTGCAGAAGGATCAAGGAGATGATGTCCTTGACCAGGGTTGATAGTCCTAAGCCGAAACAAACACTCCAGAAGAAATTCGGCGGCGGTACAAACTTCGTATTGTTTAATGCATAAACATAATTATTATTATTATTATGTTACTGCAGCATTATTCTATTCTATTCTTTATTTCCCTATTGCTGCTGAGAAGGTAAAAAAAGTATTTGTATAAAACTATTTCAAGCTTGTTAACAAACCTCTCTTTAAGACAATTTTTTTCTTAATTAGACAAAAAGTATTTTTGATATATTTTATATTTGATATTGTATGAGATCTCTAGTATACTGTGAACAGCAAAATATCCCGTCAATGGATAGAAATCAGCAAATTCTCTCAGGTTGATACGTAAAAACCAGATCAGAATATTCGATGAATCGTACTGCATCTTTTAACATTTGATAAATAAATAATTAAGAAAAAAATATAAAAAAAACATGTTTATCTGTATGAGATGAGAAAAACAGAATATTTCAATTAACGAGAATATATATGTATATTGCTTAATGATCAATCAATTATTGATTAATAGAATAATAAAACCAAAAAGCCACTCTTGTATACCGAGTCCATTAGCGCCTGATATTTCAATTAACGAGCAAATATGTATATTGCTTAATGATCAATCCATTATTGATTAATAGAATAATAAAACCAAATAGCCACTCTTGTATGCCGAGTCCATTAGCGCCTGATCAAATCAGGGTTAAGTCATGTGTTTGGTGTCTATTCTGAACCAATATAAATTGCAGGGCGGTAAAATCTATCTCATCATCCATTTAGAGATAAATCCTCACTGCGGCACCATGCATTAAACGGAAATATTTTCTTCTACTAAAACTATAGTGATCAAGCACGTGCTAATCTTTTTAAATTCATCTAATTATAAACTTGCTAATTTAAACCCTTGTTTGTTGCAGGCCCAGTAGTTTGGCCATTTTATGACGAAGACCACTGATATTTCAACCCTTTACTATTTTATCAAGTAGGAGTCTTAATCATGTGATAGCAATAACATCGTAGGAATTGAATTACGTCAATTCCTGGTAATTTTGTAACCTAAGCTGTTGAATAAAGTTAGTTGACTGAGACTCGGCTTTTAATTATTAGAAGCATAGTGAGCTTGGAAATAAGCTTTGCTTCTCGATGAAACATACGAGCGAAGATATTTTCTAGTAGATTTAGCATTGAATCGAATATAGCTTGAAAGATAGCTTGAGTCCTCGTTAAATTATACACGTTAAGATACGGCTTGTGTACAAGCCTGAGAGTTAGTCCTCTATTATTGGATGCTTGTGTCCCTGTGTGGCATTTAGAGACGGTTCTGGTTGAGTATAGAGTCTAAGCCTGAGTCCTATATTATTGGATGCCTATGTCTCTGTGTGGCATTTAGAGCGGGTTCTGGTTGAGTATAGAGTCTAAGCTTGAGTCCTATATTGTTGGATGCCTATGTCTCTGTGTGAACAGGATTCAACATTAAGACTTATTCTCCACTAAACCCATCAAGGTCGGTTTTATTTTCATTGGGCTTAACTCCTTAAGTTGAGCCGAAGATCTTGCAGCTGTCAATCATGTGACACAAGCTTTTGTCAGAGTTGGGTCTTAAAGTTGGGTTTAAGTAATTACGGCTCTGGATAGATACGTCTCGAGTAAATTGTTATGGAGTAGGTATTTGCTACACATGCACTTACATTTATAATTTTTAAATTTTACTAAAATTTAATTTAGAGATGGAATAAAAGCTGAACATGGTAAACTGTCTGCTAGGTCAGCTGTTCTTACTTCAACATTACAGACTCCATTAGGTAGCAATATTAGATAGAATAGAATGTCTCTACGTATGTTATTTCAGTTTTCACAATTTAAAAAATTAGCATATTTTTGAGACGAAAATTGTCAATATCAACCAGCGAAAAACCTTTCCTGGGGTTTACACCATAAGGTTGAAAAGATATAAGGGTTAGAAAATGCGAGTTTGTGGCAAAAACTCGATTCCTTTAGCCATTTTACAGTTCATTAGACACAAACAGACAAGCCATGTTTATGTATTTAAATAAAAAAATCTAAATTTTAGAGAGAAAAAAGTCAATTCTTTTAGACTATGTTACCGCACCAGGTACCAATGGGTTTTCCTTATTCGGTTCAGACGTTTGGCCAGCTATAGCTAAAATATTTATAAATATGTATAAACAGGGAAATTCCAAAAAAAAGTGTGATAAGTGTCGGCTTCAATTCGAAACAAATTTTTCTTTCGAAGAAATTATTATGCAAAGTATTTTTGCAATATTTTGGAATAATAATGCTTTAATTTTCTGAAACTCACATGGTACCAAACCAAAATCTACGAAAGTTTTCACTTTCCAAAAAAGTGTAGAAAAGATAAAACATGCTAATATATAATTTCTATCTAATTCTAAAACTTCACAAATATCGGACCCATGGAAAAGGAGAAAATGTCCACAAGGTGATCAGGGCACCTGTCAAAGCAAGGCTATTATCACATTTTTGTTTTTCTTCACTTTCTATTTTGACGAAAAAAGTTTCGCGGATTGTTTAGTGATAAAATGCAAGTTTAAAAAAAGGAAAACAATAGAATATTGCAAAAATACCATGCAGTGGAATTTCATGAAAACACTTTTTTAGAAGACGACGTTAATCATACTATTTTTTACACATCCTGCATATGAGCGAAGAGTTTTACTATATCACTAGACTTTCAGGGCGCTCCGCGGCCGTATCCTTAATCATTTGTGAAAATTTTCTCTTTGTAGTTTGTAAACATTGTAAAACAATAAGTAAACAGCCTGCGGATTTTATAAAAAAAATCGTAGATTTTTTAAAATCTAATGAAAATCAAATTTTGGTGTCGGTTAATTTTTAAAATTTTCATCATCCATAAATCCTCTCTGGGGTCATTTAAAGTCCCACACACATATTTGGGCATGATCGGCTCAGCCGTTCTGACATTTATTGGATACAAACAAACACACAAATAGACTAGCAGACAGGCAAAGTATATACAGGGTTACCCACAAAGGATGAGACTGTAAAGACGACCCAAAGCTCCATAAATATGACGATTTGAAGGTTTTTTTTGGTTTCTGCATTTAATTGAGTATGCTGATGGTTTACTAAATGCCTCAGCACAGAATTACTCCAGCTTTGGCCTACAAGGAAATCTGAATGCAAGGAAATGGGCTAAAAAAATTCCGTACAATCGTCTCTGAAGTCTCATCCTTTGTGGTTAACCCTGTACATAAAAGAGAGTACAAAATCCTACCTTTTCTAGTTGAAGGAATCGCAGGAGAGAAGTTAGTTCTTGAGACTTTAACTTCAAGCTTAAGGTTGACCGGAGCAGAAGGAATAAGGTAAGCAGGTAGTTTAATCTAAATGAATATTCTGAAAGGGACTGTACACGTTTTTTTCAAAACTCAGCACAGTTTAAATCTCCAACACTGAGGACTTGGATATCTTTAGATCTTAAAGCCTACATATATAAGCCCCATTCATTTTTAGCGAATACCCCTCATACAAAGTTTAAATTACTAAGCTTTTAGGAAGCTTCGCGCACATCTCCTATTTTAATCGTAAACATTTTCTATTTTGTAATATAAAAACAAAAAGTTCGCGTATTTTATAAAAAAATTTCGTTGATTTTCAAAATTTAATGAAAATGAAATTTTGTTGGAGGCTATTTTTTAAAGTTTGATCATCCTGAAACCTTTCCTGGGGTCATGTGAGGTCCCACACAAAATTTATATAAACTTATATAATCTTTTAAATACGTGGTACAAGTCATAATCATTATATATGATTAGTTCTTGTCATTTTAATTTTTCTTATCCTGCTTTGTCTTGTAGCGAGTAAATGTTTTAGACTTTTCATGATTTAAATTAATATTCTTAAATTATGAGTAAAACACACAGTTTGTTATAAGTAAAAGCAATTAAAAGTTAAAAATAGATATAAACAACCTTTTCAATTTCTCCGTATCTATATTTGGGTTTGAATCCAAGTTGACCGATTATTTAGGTCAAAGCTTCCTTACATTTTGGTATTTAAGAAACTTAGCATTAAATCAAGTTAACAAAAAGGAGATAAATAATTGTCGATAAAAAAACAATGATGTATTATGAATAACCCTGTACTGTACCCTGTACTGTAAGACTGATAATTGCTTTGGCATCAGTTGCATCCGAAGACCCAATCTATACAAAATGGTTACCTAAAACCCTATGGGTGCTCCAGTCTGACTGCTCCATTCTGGTTCAATTCTTCTCTTCCCTGCTATCTTCATCACTGTGGACTCAAATAAACTATTACAACTTATTTTGTTCCTTCTGTTCTCCTAAATTTTTGAATTTGCCCCACCACAACTGTCTCTGATGTCAGCCTATGTCTACCATAGTTTTGGAAATTTTACCAATTTTCATGACACCTCCTACAAGCAAAGAGCATCCTACAAGTTCACTAATTCATTGTGTCAAGATTTTTTTGGACAAACTAAATAAAAATAAAAATAAAAATTATAATAATTAACATAAAACCAGTACATAGAATTATTAAAAATAATTATTCAGATTAAAGGGACAGACCGGCTATGTAAGGTAGTTGAACTGAGTTTGCAGTGTTGGGAAAAAAAGTTGTGTTAAAAAGTTTTATATGTCTCAAATGAATCCTAAAGAAGCTCGACATAACACTGCATACTCAGTTTAACTACCTTACATAGCCGGTCTGTCCGTTTAATAATTTATTTTGATCAGTCTTGAATCTGGTGGTGGTGGCATTACAATCAATTCCTTCTCTGATATCAAAATACAATCAAAACAGGGCCAGGTATATATAAATTGAAATGTTTTTTTATTACAATTGAAACCCAATACTACTTTTTAGAAGATCTAAATGTCTAGATATAAAAGTTTTTAAGAATAGCTATGAGGTAATGAAGTTAAAACCTTTGTGTAAGTATTTTAATCAATTACAAAATGTTTTTATATTTCCATAGATCGGTTTAATATGTCTGATGAAGGGATTTTATAGAGAATGGGTAAAGAGGTTTGATTTTTAAATACCTATATGTAATAACAAGAAAACTCGAAATAGAAAGACGACTTTATAGCCATAAAGTCGTCTTCCTATTTCAGAGTTATCACTATATATAAATGTATATATGTATCAGGTTAAGAGGTCCTGATGTAAGAATATATAAATATATATTTATAGATCAGGTTAAGAGGTCCTGATGTAAGAATGCTAGATCTACCAACAGTAAACACAACTAGACTCTCATCCTTCAATTCAAACAAAGACATCTTCCAGGTAAAGGAAAAATATTTAAAAAATGAGTCCTCGATATTGTTTTTAATTCTACACAATATTTCTCTTGATCAAATTCGCCTTTGCATGCTCGTTTCACAACATTATCCTTTAAAGGGAGTGTTCGCTAAACATGAAGGGGGGTATGCAGGGTTGGGAAAAGTTACGTTAACGAAACGGAGGTTTTCGAAAATTAACGGAAGAGTCCGGTAACAAATGGCGAAAGCCGTTAATTTTTAAATCGTTAACGAAATGGATTAGCTGTTTTTGAAAAAAATGTCGGTTAACGTTCATTTAAAAGCTAAAAACGGAAACGTTATTTTCTGATAAAAAAATGCTTGATTGTTTTTTTATTTTAAAATTTGATGTTTTAAATGTCGTCTCCAGTGTTTATAAACCGTTAATGAAATTTTTTTGCCGTTAACGTCGTTAATACTGTAATATACCGTTAACTGCTGTGTCATTAACGATATCTTTAACCGTTAACGAAATTTGTTTGGCCCTTCGCGCCATTAACGCCGTTAATTTTTTTAATAACTGTACCATTAACAGCTGGAAAATTTTCATTTAAAGTCGTTAATGAAATTGAAATTGTTAAATAACGGTAATTAAATTAAAACGGAGACTGCCGTCTGCGGAACGAAAATTCTGATATCGAATTGAATTCGATATCGATTGCCTAAAATCTACTAATTTTAATTCTTTATGTTGCGTCTACAAGAAATTTGTATGTGTCCTACGCTCTTCTGTATGAGTTGTTTAAAAAATGTCCTTTTAGACGCAACAGATATGATAAAAATAGAATTAGTAGTGATAAATATTGAATTCAATTCAATATCAACCTTTACCCCCCTTTAATTTTTAGCGAACACTCCCTTTAAGTCTGTTCAAGGATAAGAAATGTATTTTGATTATGATAATTATTAATAACTTAGAATGCAAGCTGTTTTCAAATTTTGTAAAACTAGCATGAAACATGACATGAATACTAGCTCTTCGCTCAGACATATATGTTTGTCTGTATATTTGTATTTATGTTAGCTATAGCTTGCCAAAGGCTGACATGTTTGGCTGAGGGTAACATAGGTTCAAAAATAATTTTTTTAAAATCTTTTTTTTTACATTCCACAAGTACGCCGCGCCGGGCACTTCAGCTAGCTTAACATAATTAGCATACTCGAGTTTTCTGTATATTCATCATATAAAATCGAAAGTGGACCACTGTGAACCATACATACCACTCTTTAGAAGAAAGGGCACTTGAAACTTGTAAAATTGTTTGTCTAGGTGTGTGTCTGTGAGTCTGGAAAGCTGTTCGTAGCTGCAGCAAGATCTAGTTGTAATGTAAACGTAAACATGTGCTAGTGCTAGTGCAGCAAGATCTAGTTGTAATGTAAACATAAACATGTGCTAGTGCTAGTACATAAAGATCTAGTTGTATTGTAAACATAAACATGTGCTAGTGCTAGTGCAGCAAGATCTAGTTGTAATGTAAACATAAACATATGCTAGGGATAGTGCTATCAAGATCTAGTTGTAATGTAAACATAAACATGTGCTAGTGTTAGTGCTATCAAGATCTAGTTAAGTAATGTAAACATAAACATGTGCTAGTGCTAGTGCTATCAAGATCTAGTTGTAATGTAAACATGAACATGTGCTAGTGCTAGTGCTATCAAGATCTAGTTAAGGAATGTAAACATAAACATGTGCTAATGCTATTGCTATCAAGATATAGTTAAGTAATGTAAACATAAACATGTGCTAGTGCTATCAAGATCTAGTTGTAATGTAAACGTAAACATGAGCTAGTGCTTGATAGTGCTATCAAGATATAGTTGTAATGTAAACATAAACATGACATTCAATAAAGTATGCCTCTATTTTTTTTCCAAAAACGACCATTTTCATAAAGTTCGTCGTTTTGTTAACGATCGTTAACGACAACACTTCGTTAACGATAGTTAAAACGACCTTTTGTTAAAGATCGTTGACATAATTGACAAAAAAAAAAATCAAAATCGATCGTTTTTCAAAAGCAATTTTTTTTAAAAATGACAATAGTATAAAAAACGGTCCCAAATCGTTTTTTTAAAAAATGACCGTTTTCAAAAACGATCGTTATTCGTTTTTTAAAAATTCAAAACGAGTGGGTCGTTTTTAAAAAACGTTTTTCCTAAAAAAGAAACGATCGTTTTTAAAAACGATTGAAAAACTAAACAAAAAACGATCAGTTAACAATCGTTTCCAAAAACGATTAACAACCCTAGGTGGTTGTGTATGGGAGCGTATTGTGGAAGGGAATTAAGGTGTGGTTGTGTGAGAGAGCGTATTTGTGAATGGGAAGGAAGATGTGGTTGTGTGAGAGATGTGTGGAGGGTGTTGTTGGGTGAAAGTTTGTGGGTGGTTAAAGAAGTTGTTAGTTGAGAGTTTGTGGATGGTGGAGGGGGTTGTTAGGTGAGACTTTGTGGGTGGTAGAGTCGGTTGTTGGGTAAGAGTTTGTGGGTTGTTGAGGGGGGTTGCTAGGTGAGGGTTTGTGGAGGGTGGAGGTGGTTGTTGGGTGAGAGTTTGTGGGTGGTGGAGGGGGTTGTTGGATGAGAGTTTGTGGGTGGTGGAGGGGGTTGTTGAGTGAAATTTTGTGGTGGTGGAGAAGGTTGTCGGGTGAGAGTTTGTGAGTAGTGGAAGGGGTTTTTGGGTGAGAGTTTGTAGGAGTTGGAGGGGGTTGTTGGGAGAGAGTTTGTTGGTGGTGGAGAAGGTTGTTGGGTGATAGTTTATTGGTGGTGGAGGGGGTTATTGGGTGAGAGTTTGTGGGTGATGGAGGGGGTTGTTGGATGAGAGTTTGTAGGTGGTGGAGAGGGTTGTTGAGTGAAATTTTGTGGTGGTGGAGAAGGTTGTTGGGTGAGAGTTTGTGAGTAGTGGAAGGGGTTTTTGGGTGAGAGTTTGTAGGAGTTGGAGGGGGTTGTTGGGGGTGATTTTGTGGGATGGTGAAGAAGGTTGCTAGGTAAGGGTTTGTGGATGG
>NW_019396376.1:0-29610 GCF_000591075.1 Eurytemora carolleeae | reverse complement strand
CTAAATATTTATTTTCCTTCCCCCGCCTATCAATTTTGTATACATGGGTCAATTGTATGTAAGACAAGGATATAATTGACCATGTGGCCGCACCGCCCAGCCCCTTAGCCGCGGCGCTCGGCCCCCTAGCCTGTCCTAGTCGCAGGGCTCGGCCCCCTAGTCTTTCCTCCGCATCGCTCGGCCCAAAAAGTGGCTAGACTTAACCTAACCCTAAAATCGTATACTAGGACGGACCCCTTTTTTTCAAAGACCCATTTATGTTTATTTTAAGGACCTTTTAGTTGCCAAATTTTAGGACTTTTCCAAAGACAAGATTTCAGAAATCTTTTTGTTGTTTGCCGTTACCTTACAATTAAAGAATCAATATTTGTTTTAAAAATTATTTTTAATGGTTTAACAAAGTAAATTAGCCAAGAAAATATAAGCATAACACTACTTCTGTGATGATAAAATCAATTTTCTTTTATTTTTAGATTTCCAGAATGCAGACTACAGATTATGCGTTGTTGTAAATGATAATGAAAAACAAGGTAAACTAATTGTAAACTCTTATTCCCCTACTCAAAACTCTGAGGACAAAATAGTTGGAGGGGCCTAAATGTTACACAAAAATAGCCTAATCGCGGGATAGGGTTAAAAAAACTGTAATATATTGTTGTTTTTGCAGGTGGATGCCAACAAGTGACAATAAAACTGAAAGAGAGTAAACTAGATTGCTCCCTTGGGAGTATAAACAGGGAAGATATTAAGGTATAATTAACCTGGAATATATAGGAGAAAAAAATATCATGTTAGAAATTTCTTAAAGTGTGAAATATCTGTTCATACTTTCAATGAAGTTTGAAAATGTTTAGAACAAACAAATATTCTTTTCAATCTGTAAAATCTGAGGTAGGGACATTGATTAAAGTATTTTTAATCCATGGAATACTTGATCTTTATACCCAATGTTGGCAATACGGGGATAAGCTTGCTTCATAATCTTTGATTACCACGATTATTATTTATGATTATGATTACCACGGGATATCTAGGAATTAAATCAATATAAACACGATTGAGATAAATGCTCAATTAAGATTCACAACACACAATTTTTTACTTATCTATCCATATTGTATAATAATACTGTATATTGTATAAGGTTTTTACTTATCTATCCATATTGTATAATAATACTGTTTATTGTGTAAGGTTTTTACTTATCTATCCATATTGTATAATACTACTGTGTGTTGTGTAAAGTTTTTACTTATTTAACCATATTGTATAATACTGTGTGTTGTGTAAAGTTTTTACTTATTTATCCATATTGTAAAATAATACTGTTTATTGTATGAGGTTTTTATTTGAAATTTCAGTCTGCGGCCATGTTTGGTAGCTATGACTACCTGAGCTGTTCCAATACTTGCTGCAGAAACAGAGTTCTAGGTCCTCTTTTCTCATCCGTCCTTGGAACCAGTTGTCCTCAGCTTAAACCGTCCTGCTCTTCTAGATCAGGTAGGACAAGAATTCGTCCTTGGAACTTTGTATCATCAACTTAAACTGTCCTGCTCTTCTAGATCAGGTAGGACAAGAATTATGTTCTCAATGTTCTACTCGATTGTAGGACTTGAAATACACTGTAAATATGTATAAAACAATTATAAATATATATAAAATATAATTGATCTACTGAAGATTGCTGCAAGGCATGAAACATCATGTATTCAGATCCTGAAATATAGTGGATCATAAAATGCAAATCCCAAAATCAATTGTGGTTTAAACTAATTCCTCCAGGGATTTAATCAGATTCTAATTAGCCAATCTTCCTTTATTTGAACTTTATCCCTTCATTTAAAAGTTTCAAGCTTTGGTCTTAAAATGTTGTAATTTAATCAAAATATGCTGTACTGTAAAACGTGAACAATTTGTTTTATTTATAGATGTAGTTGTAATAAACAGTGAGTTGGAACTTGAGTTGAACCCTGGAGCTAAAGTAGGCTGGTCAAATTATACCCCTGGAGCAGGAGCAGGTAGAGATGTGTGCGTTCGGCTTTTTTCTCTTCGTTTGTTTCTTTTTTTCTATCTGTTTCGTTCATTTTCTCAACGAACAATCATTCAGTAAAATGTTCAGTAAAATGGTTCGTTCAATAAAATCGTTCTTTCAGTTACAAAACAATCGTTGTTTTCAAAATTTCAAAATTTTCAAAAATTGTGCGTTTAATGAAAAAATTATGGTTTTTTACAAAGTTTGGGGGGAAATTGTTTAGTAAAATAAAATCTTTGAGAACATTAGTTCGTTAGTAAAAAACGATTGGAATTTTAAGTTTGTATGAAAGATGTTTAACCGTTCGCTTTTATCGTTCGATTTAAACGCGATAATTTTTTCATTGCTCTAAACGTTCCATTTCGTTAGTTTATACCCTTTTCACAAAAAATTTCGTTGCTTCAAAAAAAAGATTCCCATCTCTAGGAGTAGGCTGGTCAAATTATACTCAAGGGAGAAACCAGGACTGGAGTCATCGGTTCCTCCTGGACTGTGTTATTACAGGGCAGCAAACCTTAATAATAATAATAATAATAATAATGGAAATTATGTGAACAATTCGAGATAGTCTTTGTTAAGAATTAGCAAGGTAATACCTGATTTCAAAAGCCATAATATTACTATGTCTGCTAAAGTTCATTTTATGGAACGGTAAATAGATGTAAAAATGTGTCTATAATGTCTCGGAAAAATGAACAGTGAGTACGGACATGTTTACTCTGTTTGTAAACTGTAATCTTCTTGTTTTACTGTGTACAGCCGTATTAAGTCAAAACATAAACAAACAAATTGTAAACAAGCAGACAAAAAGCTTACGGATTGCAGTAGGTATTACTATACTAAATCAAAGAATTATTTAAAAAGACAATACCAAAATTATTGGGACACCCTGTAGGAAGTTAATATTTCTATTTACTCTAGACTGGTCAACTTTTATGCACAAAGATAATCATTGCCACTACTAATAATATATACTACACAAAGCCCTGAAAGGGGGGGGGGGTTATATGTACAGTTACACCCCACTTCCTATTTAAAATATCTGAGAAATTTGTAGGTAAAAATGCAAATTCATTTGTTAACCTTGTTTAGAACTTTAAACAACTTATTTGTAGTTTTCGAAACAACCATGTTCCCTGATGTAGAATTTAAATCAAGCATCTAAATATTTATTTTATTTTGAAAATTTATTGTTTTATGTTTTTATATAAAGACTTTTATAGTATTTTGCTCTTAAATGTGTATTAGATTATATATTTTTCATCACTCATTGATTTGGTTTGTGTTTGCCACTTGTGCATTAACAACACTTTTTGATTAAAATGATTTGAAAGAAAAATACATCAAGTAATTAATTATTCCTTAAATGTGTATTAGATTATATATTTTTCATCACTCATTGATTTGCTTTGTGT
The DNA here is from genome assembly GCF_000591075.1 of Eurytemora carolleeae. Lineage (NCBI taxonomy): Eukaryota > Metazoa > Arthropoda > Copepoda > Calanoida > Temoridae > Eurytemora > Eurytemora carolleeae. Next base: position 26,163 of record NW_019396376.1, on the reverse strand, counting down.
TTGTCACTTGTGCATTAACAACACTTTTTGATTAAAATGATTCGAAAGAAAAATACGTCAAGTAATTAATTATTCCTTAAATGTGTATTAGATTATATATTTTTCATCACTCATTGATTTGCTTTGTGTTTGCCACTTGTGCATTAACAACGATTTTTGATTAAAATGATTCGAAAGAAAAATACATCAAGTAATTAATTATTCGTTAAAGCTTTTATGATAATGAATGAATTATGCATTGTTGCATTCAATTCTATAACTTATTTTATGCTCTCAACTATCGACAGGCACTTTAAACTATATTTCAAATATTCAGGCTACTTTAAACTACACTTCAATATCAGCAGCCGTGCAAACCGGTTTCTAGATTATCTCCTGTTAAATAAAGAAACTGGAGAATTGTTTTTAAAGAACAATATCAGTGGGGAAGATCGTTAGGTTACATGAGGGATTGAATGAGAGGGGATATGTGGAAGGTAAGTGTGGTTCTGTGTGGGTGGGGGTGTGTGTGTGTGTGTGAACACCTGTTAACCTCACAAACCTCGTATTTACCTCAGTTAGTTAGAGAAGTTCAAGATGGAACCTCTTCTGCCATCCTCCTTATAAACCAAACCAAACCAGACAATATGGTTAGTAGCACAAACACTTAAACTTTACTTTAAATTTCCTTTAATTGACGTTCGATTTCACACCTAAAAGATGACAGAAAATAAAATTCAAGACAATCTGTTGATTATTATTTGAAAAAAATTGCGGAGAATATGATTACAAACAGTTTAAAATGTTGAGTTACAAAACATCAGAAATATCCTAGAGTCTCATGAATTCCCAATTCCTATCATTTGAAAGCATACAAAAAAATGGAAATTGTGAGCAATATGTCCATCATTTGAATGTAATGCATCCAAACACCCAAAATACCATTCATCATGATTCGTTTTCGAAAAATCTTACATATAACAATAAAAACAAAAACAACCTAAAAATTAAAAACAACAACAGAATCTTTCGAATAAAGCATTTTAAAATGTTTTACTCTACATACATCTAATAATGTGGGTTTACACAGACACCGGAAGATATATAATGGACCAATATAAGAGACTAGAGGGAGTAAAAATAAGAAAATCATAAATATGATTTTACAATTGAATTTAAAATATTATTCTAAAATTATGAAATATTTTGTTGAAAATGAGGAATTTCCTAAAAGAAATTAAGTCATTCTACAAAACTCAGATTTTTAAATCCTTATATCTTTGCAACCTGTGGCCGAATTTAAAGAATTTGAGCGGCGGTTTAAATTTAAGCCGCGGTTTAAATATGGTTGTTCCACTTAAAATTGTATCAAATGTTTCAAGATCTAAGCCGGCGCTTAATTTAAAACGGGGTTTGGCGGATTTAAACCGCGGCTCAAATTCTTTAAATTCCATCTCTGATAGCGTAAACCTTTGGTATTTCAAACTTCAATTATTTTATCCGACAGAATCCTTAGTGTGAAATATCGAAGGTTTGCAAAGATATAGTAATTAGAAAATCAGAGTTTGTAGCGAAGACTCAACTTCTTCGCTAAAGATTTATTAGTAGGATCAATTGCAAATGAAAAAGTCCTTGAATTCCTTAAAACTTGGTAATGGAACAATAACGACTTTTCTATCGTTTAAGAATTTTACTTAAAACAATATTAAACAGACGGAAACTGTTAGTCTCAGATTTTCTATAAATTGCTCTGCTATTTTTTAACTGCAAAATTTAGATTGTCAATGTCAGCATTTAATCAAAAATGAAAAAAGATTTACAAGAAAAATGGTCCAATATTTTAAATTAAGTTTGTAATATCGCGGATTTATAGAGAATTTTCAAATAAGCTTTATTTTATGCGTCTTAAAAAGTTAAGAATTTAAAGAAAAAATATATTTTTTGAAATAATTTGAATTTATCAAGCATAAACATCTGTTACAACTGAAAGTGTTATAATAAATAAAATAAATTGCTTCCTTTTTTAAAAATATTTTTACCTTGTTACATGAAGGCTGGAAAGGGGGAGGAAGGGGGATGGGATACAATTATTTTATTTAGAACTTAAAATAGTATTTAGACTACACATATTATATTTTACTGCAGAAGTAAATTTTCATATTTGGCAAGGGGGGGGTGGGGATTCCCTTCAATTCAGAAAAAATTTGAAACAAAAACGCTGAGAAAAATGTCTAAAATAGAATACGTGTTTTTCAAATATAATGTGTAAATATATAATGTAATACATACATTTTCTTTTGTTATATTCCTTCCAAAATTTGGTTAACAAATGATTTTAATGTCTGTATGTAAAAAAGCAATCCTTTAATCATATGCATGCACCTATAGCAACAATTCTTTTATCAAAATCCTTGTTACTTTGTATCCTGATGTTTGAAAACGTTAATATTTTTAACTTTAACTATTGAACCCAATATAATTAAAATTTTAAAAGGTCTACAAGGTTCAAACAATACAGGGAGTCAACGACTGAAAAAAAAACTATTCTCTATATCTGTTATAAATGTTATTTTTTTGTGTAGTTTGGTTGTCTAGTGTCCCAGGTGTTAGTTTCCTGTCTTCTACAGCAGGCTACAGGTAAGATTAAAGGGACTGTTTACCTAATTTCAAGTGAACCTCATTTTAAACCGTTGCATTCCTTAATCACAGCGAATAAGATTCAGGAAGATATCGTTGTTTTTTACCACAATCAAGAAAACAAGAAACCTTCATAACTTTTACTGAGACAAAGTTTATCGGGTACCGTTGTCAATCATACATGACATTGACTCTTACGACGGAGAGTATCTTGAAATTATGTCTACAGACTCTTTAAACAAATAATTAATTGTTTACCGAACATCTTATAATAAAAACCCGGACATCATATTATTAATTTTGTGAAAACCTCTTAATTCGAATTTCCTGGACAAATCAGGACATTTACTGAGATGAGATTGAATCATTAAAAAATTGTTTAATTTTTAGAATAAACTACAAAATTCTTCACGATTGAGTTTTTGCCACAAACTAAAATGTTCTGATTCCAATATCTTTGCAATCTTATGGTGCAAACCTTTGATATTTCAAACTTAGATTATTTTATCTATAAGTATTAATAGTTTGAAATATCTAAGGTCTACGACATTGGGTTACAAAGACATAGAGATTAGAAAATCAGAGTTTGTGGCAAAAACTCAACTCCTTTGGCGTTTTTAAAGATCTGAAGGTTCTCCCAATCTTACTTGATTCCAGAGGTCGGAATTTTTGTATCGTTAATTTATTCAAGAACTATGAATCTTGTGTACACTCTAAGAAATTTCATGTTCTAATTGTCTAACTGATTAAAATAGTTCCAATTAGATATAGATATAGATATAGATATAGATATAGATCTTAAATTGATGAATTATCGGGAAACTACCTAATAACACCACAATCATGGAATAAAAGTTAAGCTTTATAGATTAGCGCCATCTTAACCAACAGTTTTGAACTCAGTTTTTTAAAGTTTTTACTAATCCACTTATCTAAAAACTTAAACAGATGTACTGGGGGAGGGGGGGGATGAGGTGGAGGGGAAGCATATTTAGATCATTTACGTTTTTTTATATAGATAAATGGGAGCTGGGAAACCAAAAAAACAGAATGTACAAATAAAAAGAAAAACAAAATGTCATAAAATTTTCTAATCGATTATCAAAAACCTGAAAAAAAGCTGTTTAAGTCAAACATTATGTTTCCCCCAAGAGAGAGAGGTTAAGTTACTTAATGTCCCTTGGGACGGTTGTGTAAATGAACCACCCCCTATGAGAACTTTTGTGGAAAAAATCCCTAATTTTCATCTCTAAAAAGCATTCCTTGCTGAGCTCTGGATGTTTTGTAGGCAAAATTGGTCTTGGTAACCCTTGGTAAAATAAAATTCCCGGCTTCCATGCAACGAAATAATTATAAAACAGGATTTATTATAGAACGGGAGGGGGGACGCTCCACTGTAAACTCCGGTTAATTTTACGTTTTACAGTACAGTGCACCAAACAAATCAATCTCTTCTAGGGAGATTCTGTTGTCAAGTGTTCTATAATTCTTTATACTCTATGTGTTCAGGTGATATGAAGTTGTTCTCCCAGAACTGGGTGAAGATTACAGTATTCAAGAATACAGATTCTTCACACCCTATATACTCACCGAATCCATTCATCAGACAGGGGTATTCATTAATTCATTAGATAGTGGTTAGATTATTCATTATTATAATTCATCAGACAGGGGTATTTATTAAATTCATTAGATAGTGGTTAAATTATTCATTATTATAATTCATCAGACAGGGGTATTCATTAATTTAACTCATTAGATACTGGTTAGATTATTCATTATTATAATTCATCGTTTACAAAATGTATATTTATTAGTTCAACTTGACCATTATTGACTTTTCTTGGCAAAACATTTTTGTCATAATTTGTATGAATATAATCAATACTTTATAACCCAATCATGATGGGGAAGGGGGTTTCCCCCACCCCCTGTGGTTTTTTTCTGAAAACGGCTTACATTAGTACGCTAAAACTTCTTAAATATTAAGGATTATATTCCCTTTAAGGAGTTCTATCGAAGGTTAATGTACGTATATTTATATAATTTTTAAACAAGTTATAAATGTATTTATTCTATACTACTTTACACAATAATTACCTTTACTAAGTAAACTATGTAAATACAAAATGTAAATACCGTCACGGTAGGTTACCCACAAAGAATGAAACTGTCAAGACGATTTTTCGCCAGAAATAAAGTTTTCAGTGGTATTTCAAATGATATGAAAAAAATAATCAATTTTCAATTGAGCCATAAATGTTAAAAAACACTGAATAATTGCCGTACAGTCGTCTTTTAACACTGATCCTTTGTTGTTAATATTTACAGGGAATAGGGTGGGGTGACTGAAGAGAAAAATAAGTTTGATTCGTTATAACTTTTTTTTTAAATCAACCTTTTGTTTTAAAAAAAAAGACTAACAGAAAGATTTATTTCACCTTAAGAATAAAACAATATAAATCCTAAATTAATAACTTACCATAATCTTTTTCTTTTTCGTATATCTTTGTAACCTAATATAATAGACCAATAACCAAAGAGAATATAATATATTTTAGAGTGGAATTTAGACAATCCCTCAGTGTGAATTTTGTCAGTCCCTTTCAGCCTGAAAGGGAGTTCAAAGTGTATTAATCATGTAAATGTTCACAAAGTATATACAGTATGAGTACAGTAGGTTCCCTAAACTATCCATTTCAATTTCGAATTTTTACAGCTGTTAAATAAACTTTATAGAATGAATTTTTTCTAGTAATTTCCACTCTAATATATATTCTATTCTCTTTGCCATTACCATTTTAGAATAAGAATTATGTTAGATCAGCTAAATAAAGTTTGAAATATCAAAGATTAACGGCATCAGGTTGCATAGATTTATGGACTAGAAAATTTTAGTTTGTGTCTAGTATTAAATACCTGTGCAAAGAAATATATTTATTGTATAAGTTAACTAACTTATTAAAACTTAATGTTTGCCTTGTTTATCTTAAAACAAAAGACTTAATTAACATTTACTTAGAAAGGTTTATATTTAATCCTCTTCTTAAACTCCTTGCTACACCTGCAGCTTAGAGAGGCTGCTAAAGGATCAAACAATCTAAAGAAAAAATTTGGTCTAAAATTCATTTTCCAGAAAATTAAATTTCTGGAAAAAATTTACACAATTTTGTCCACTGTTGGATAGAAAAGTAATTTTAAAATAAGAATAAATATAAATATAATTATTATATATATAGATAAATATAAATATAAATATAAATATTTAATCTAATTGTTTAGGTCTTATGTACACTACAATATCAGCAGCCGTGCAAACCGGTTTCTAGATTATCTCCTGTTAAATAAAGAAACTGGAGAATTGTTTTTAAAGAACAATATCAACATTCCCCGGAACAATGAACAAGGTAGTTTTCCCAAGGTTATAAAATAAGAAAAGTTATTTCAGAGGTGTACTGCAGTGTACTGTCTCTTGGCGGTAATGTGTATAAGCACAAGGCGGATGTCGAAATCTGACATGGGATCCATCTTTCACATAAAAAATCAATAAAATATTCTTGTCATAGGAAACTATTATGTGAATTATCAAAATTCTCAAAATGTAATGCTTTTAACTTCCTCGGATACTAAAAGAACACTGATGCATCTATTCTTGTTTACAAATTCCACCCAGAGAGAACTGGTTTTAGAATGTACGCAGAGTATACGCAACTGAAACTAACTTTCCTTGCATTATAACCTTCGTTTTAACAAAACCTAGTACAGCTTCGTGCTCAGTTTCTAATCTTCTAAAATGATAATTTGCGATTTTTAAATTTGCCTGGGAGGCAAACATGTAGCAAATAAAGACAACTAATAATGCTTTAAAATTTCAAGTGACCTTCCATTTATAGAGAGGCATTTTTGATTTACAACGGTACCCTTTAAAACTTTGTCCGGGGAGTCCGGGCAACGATGTGGAAGATATCCCTCATTTGTACAGTTGAAGACTGAGTGCAGGGTAACTTGAGGTTACAGCGTACACTACGTACTCTCCTTGCTAGTGTACACTCGCGCGGTTTCTTGGCACTTAATTGCCCGCACTATGAATAAGAATATCTACGAAATCCTTGATCATACAAAGGTTTAAAGGGTATTGTTGCGAATCGGACTTGCCTCTCTATAAATTAAAGGTCAAATCATCACATGGAGTTACGCTTACCAGTCCCTTGAACAATATCAAATTCATTAACATGTATGAGAGTCAAAGAGAAAACGTTTCCTAAAATAAAAACCTTGAAGTCAAAGTCATATCTTCTCTTTGGTAGTTTTCTAATACACGTTTACAAAAATAATAGTCCCCGTGTTGGGTAAACAACAAAAATAATGGTCCTCGTGTTGGGTAAACTACAAAAAGTCTTGATTTTCTTCAGCCCCGCTGTGTACAGGTAACAAACACACTGTTACAGTTAATAGACATAGTGTAATAGGTAACAAACATAGTATAACTGGCAATGAATATAGGTTTACAGGTAGCTTATGTTTCAAATATCAAATATCTGAGTCTAAAACTAAAGAACGAAAAGTTTTGACTTAAATTTTAAGTTCATGGTCAAATGCCACTTCTGACTTAATTTAAACCTGAACTTTAACCGTGTGGTTAAAATCTTGAAATCCCGCAATCCCTATTTGTCTATCATCATTCAGTGGTAAGCGGCATCCAACTTATTATGATATATTTAGAAGTAAAAACCGATTAAATAAATTTCACGTTTTAGATTAATTAATGTTTGCATGTAAACCCAAAATACTGTTGTAACTGGAAATATGTTTAGTCTTCCGTTACGTAAATAATTTAAAATTTAAGAAAACAGCTGATTACCAATACTTACGTAATAATTCTCCGTAAATCCCTTTCTCCGATTGGTTCAGATTTTTCCCGGGAAATTCAAATTTAAAATTGAGAAAGTTTAATATTTAAGTAGCTATTTATTATTTTACACAACTTTTAACCTCGAACTTAAAATTCGCGCATTTTTTAGTTTTAGACTCAGGTTGAAAATATGAAATTTCTTTGGACATTAGTGTTAATGATTATTGTGTTCTATCAAATACAAGTAAGATGTATATTCTAGGGATTTTCGAGATCAATCAATTGAACCCATGGTTTAGGGTTTATTCAACTATTTCACTCTAGATCCCCATATCGATCCTTTTAATAACCTCTTTACATATCTCTCAGAGAATAAATCAATTGGGATAAAGGGAGCTAAACTAGTTCTTTCACAATACGTTCTGTACAGATCTTCAGGGAGAACTCAGAAATACACAGGGGTGACAAGTAGACTTTATACACGGAGCATGGCTCGCGTAACAAGGCTACTTTAACTATATTTTAAATATCCAGGCTACTTTAACTATATTTTAAATATCCAGGCTACTTAAACTATATTTTAAATATCCAGGCTACTTTAGCTATATTTTAAGTATCCACACTACTTTAACTATATTTTAAATATACAGGCTACTTTAACTATATTTTAAATATCCAGGCTACTTTAACTTTATTTTAAATATCCACGCTACTTTAAACTATATTTTAAATATCCAGGCTACTTTAACTATATTTTAAATATCCACGCTACTTTAACTATATTTTAAATATTTCAATTTTAAATAATCAGGCTGCTTTAAACTTTAAAACTATATTTTAAGTGAAAAAATAATGTTTGATGTTTGTTAGACGGAGTAAACTCCATTAGATTTCAGAAGCAAGGAAAACTTGAACTAAAAGAAAATATTCAGAGTCTTCCTAAACCTCAGGTATCACAGTTTTCAATAATACTCATTCAATCATGTTTTCTCGAACCCTTAGTTTTTGTGGATTCTAACATTTAGGATGAGACTATATCTGTTAGGGTGAGACTATATCTGTTATGATGAGACTATATCTGTTAGGATGAGACTATATCTGTTAGGATGAGACTATATCGGTTAGGACGAGGCTTTATCTGTTAGGATGTGACTTTCTGTTAGGATAAGACTATATCTGTTAGGATGAGACTATATCTGTTAGGATGAGACTATATGTGTTAGGATGAGACTATATCTGTTAGGATTAAACTATATCTGTTAGGATGAGACTATATCTGTTAGGATGAGACTATATCTGTTACTCTCAATTCAACATTTGCAATGAGACAAAAAATGGATAATAGCTAAATTGTCTGCAGGGAATTTAAGATTTTTGAAAAAATATCCTAAAAATAATGCTTGAAAAAATAATAACAAAAATATTTTTCATATAAAAAATTTGATAAACTGGCTAAAACTGGATATTGTTTCAAAAAAGTTCAAAATAAATTTTGATGTTTTGCAAATTGTAGTCTGAAGATCACTTGAGCTTCTATCCAAAGGATTACTCGGAACAGAAGTCTAAGATTATTTTAAGGTAAAATTTGGAAATTTAAGCAGTTTATCATTGCATCAATTCTGCATTCTCATTCTCGTGGATTCCTTTCTCTCATTAATTATCATCGTTTAATATCTTGATAAGTATTATATAATTAGGATTAATTACATTTACAATTTAAACGTATTGTTGTTAATGTTATAAATATTAAGATCAAAACTGATGAGATTATTCTTTTAAATATTTTAGTTTATTTATATTTTAATTTGTTTAGTTTTCTAGTTTATTAATATTCTATTTAATTGATATTCTAATATGGTTTAATATTCTAGTATATGAATATTCTAGTCTCTTTAATATTTTAGTTTATTAATATTCTAGTTTGTTTAATATTCTAGTTTATCATTATTCTAGTTTATTAATATTCTAGTCTCTTTAATATTTTAGTTTATTAATATTCTAGTTTGTTTAATATTCTAGTTTATTAATAGTTTATTTTATCAATATTCTAGATTATTAATATTCTAGTTTATCAATATTCTAGTTTGTATAATATTCTATTTCATCATTATTCTAGTTTACTAATTTTCTAATTTATTATTATTCTAGTTTGTTTAATATTCTAGTATATTGATATTCTAGTTAATTGATATTCTGATATGGTTCAATATTCTAGTATATGAATATTCTAGTCTCTTTAATATTTTAGTTTATTAATATTCTAGTTTGTTTATTATTCAAGTTTATTAATAGTGTATTTTATCAATATTCTAGTTTATTAATATTCTAGTTTGTCTAATATTCTAGTTCATCATTATTCTAGTTTATTAATATTCTTATTTATTATTATTCTAGTTTGTTTAATATTCTAGTTTATTGATATTCTAGTTTATTGATATTCTAGTTTGTTTAATATTATAGTTTATTATTATTCTAGTTTGTTTGATATTCTAGTTTATTAATATTCTAGTTTATTAATTTTCTAGTTTGTTTAATATTCTAGTTTATTAATATTCTAGTTTATTAATTTTCTAGCTTATAAATATTCTAGTTTATAAATATCCTAGTTTATTAATATTCTGGTTTATTAATATTCAAGTTTGTTAATATTCTAGTTTATTAATATTCTAGTCTATTAATATTCTAGTTTATCAATATTTTAGATTATTAATTTTTCAGTTTATTATTATTCTAGTTTAATAATATTCTAATTTATTTAATATTCTAGTTTATTAATATTCTAGTTTGTTTAATATTCTAGTTTATTAATATTCTAGTTTATTAATATTCTATTTTATTATTATTCTAGTGTTTAATATTCTAGTTTATTAATATTCTAGTTTATTAATATTCTATTTTATTATTATTCTAGTTTAATAATATTCTAATTTGTTTAATATTCTAGTTTATTAATATTCTAGTTTGTTTAATATTCGTGTTTATTAATATTCTAGTTTGTTTAATATTCTAGTTTATTAATATTCTAGTTTATTAATATTCTAGGTTATATTTATTCTAGTTTAATAATATTCTAATTTGTTTAATATTCTAAGTTTATTAATATTCTAGTTTGTTTAATATTCTAGTTTGTTTGTTGATGATGTGAATATTGACCGGTTCAGGTAAGAACAAAAACTTTAAATTCTTCAAAAGTAGCAAGTTGTTTAATCGTCTCTCTTAAAAAATGTTTTTTTTATAGTTACATTATTTTTCTCAAAATTGTATCAGTTTGTATTAGCGCATACTGAAATTCATAAAGGGGGACGCGCAATTGGACGCGATTTCTGTTTCACCTATTTTTTACAATCTTTTTACTTTATGCTGCATACGATTTGTTCTTATGTCCCCCCTCCCCTTCCTTTTGAGACAAGCGGGGGAAGGCACACCACACCATTTTTTTTCGTTTGCACCACAAATGACGTTACTATTATATACAACATAATTTGAATAAAATAATATAAAGTTGTAGAAGCAAAAACTGAAGGTTGATGGCTCCTCTACTCCTCAAATACAGTAGTCTCAATAAATGAATTTTTTAATACCTATAAAATACAGTTTTAGTGGGAATAAATATTAATATTACATTGTCTGCTGTTTAATAAAATAAATATTGGTCTAACATTGTTTTACTGTTTAATTAAATAAACTTACTAATTGGGTGTGTTTGGGGTAATTAAGGAGTGATGGGTGATGGGTCAGTTTAAAACATTTAGAGGAACTTCTGAAAATAAGAAACCCAGTCGTTTAAGTAAAATTGCCATGGATGATTTAAGTATTCACTAGTTAAAGTATTTCTCTTTTCTTTTGGAAACCTGTATTTTCAAAAATTTATTTAAACAAATTTAAACTACACCATTTATATATGTATTTAAATCTTTGTGTGTGAATAAATCTTTATAATAATAATTTTCTTTGTCAGAGTACGTAGGAAGCACCAGAGTAAATTATTTGGTTTGGTGGCTCAAAGATACGAGAAGGGGGTAAAGACGACATTATGGGGTATAAGGATGCATGGGTGACAGAAGTCCTTTATAAGAGAATGAAAACAATGCTAGAACAAAATTGTGGTGTGCCTTCCTTCCCTCATGAGGCAGCACAAAATTGGTACAATTTAAAATCTTAAACGTGAACGCAATTAATATATTTAGATTCAGTGTAGAAGGTTGTGCTGGTTTTCTAAACCTGGGAAATGGAACACAGAGAACTTACTACGTAGATTGCAGTTCAAAAGAATATAATAATCTCAACCTATCAATCTGCGATGAGTAAGTTTAATAAGTAAATTAAATTACATTTTCTGATTAACACACAAAACCTCTCTAGCGTTGACTTTTTAAAAATATCAGTATCAAACTTGCAGAAGTTCAAATTTCCAGTTTTTTTATAATTTCTATTTTCTATTTGTTTTCACTAAAAAGAAATAAAAATGTTGTTCCAAAAAATTAACCTTTAATGAGAAAATTATGCAAGATATGAGAAACATGAAAAAATGAAAAATATGAAAATTTGGAAAGACATGAAAAATATGAAAAATATGAAAAATATGAAAAATATGAAAAATATGACAATATGAATAATAGGAAAAATAGAAAACATAGGAAAAATATATAATAAAAATGAAAAATATGAAAAATATGTAAATTATGAAAAATATAAAAATATGAAAAATATGAAAAATATGAGAAATATGAAAAATATGAAAAATATGAAAAAATGGAAAATAAGAAAAATAGGAAAAATATGAATGATATGAAAAATATTTAATTTATTATTCAATCAAAAAAACAGATAAGCATCCTCATACACAATGTTTCATGGACCAATTGCCATGGACCAATCTTCAGTGAGATTTTTTCTCGACTTCAGAATATTCTAGTATTTTTTAAACGAAATATATAAATAATAGGAAAAATATTCATAATAGGAAAACTTTGAGAAATCTGGAAAATATGAAAAAAATATATATATAAAAATAATATGAAAATTAAGAAAACTATGAAAATTATTAATATTTAATGAATTTAAATTTAATTTAAAAAAATTATCGTATACATTTTTCTACTGTTGGAGGAGTCCTAAAGTTAGAAGAATAATTCTGCCTCTGTCCCTGTATGTCAAGAAAGCAGAGCTTGAAGTAGAGCTTGAAGCCCAGGAGAATGTTGTCTGTAAACTAATTGTTAAAGATGAAAACATGAATTATCTCTTCTGTCCAGACCAGGTGAGTTTAGTGAAGTATTTAACGTCTTGACTAGGTTCGAATAGTTTGAATGTTCAAAATTTTTAGTTCTTATTCTATACATACCTTTTTTTGTTTTATAGAAGGTAGTTAAATCTTTTTCTGCATAATAAGTTGATGTGCTGTCTTTCAGGTTTCTAATTTCTATTAAAATTCTTCTCCTGTATTGTTGAATATGCAGAGAAGAATATGTATAATAACATTTGCATATATATATGTATATTGTATATATAGGATGGGAAATTCTCACACTACAATTAAAATAACTTTTTACAGCTTACCATTAGTCAACCTTACGTATACCTTAATTGAACTGAACTGAACTGAACCAAGTTCAAAAGTTTTCTTATTTAAGTATATAATGGCCTGCACATGATGTCATTGAATTAAAATAATTTTATATTTATTTATTTATTATATATTTACAGGCTATTTAGTTTACCCTAACATTGCCTAAACAAGTTAACAGTCCCTGTAAATAACTTTTTTAGCCCCTTTGAACATGTTTTGATTGGAATCCTATATATTACAAGGTGTGTATATATTACAGGGTGTGTATATATATTACAGGGTGAGTATGTATTACATGGTAAGTATATATTTCAGGGTGAGTATAATTACAGGGTGTGTATATATATTACAGGGTGAATATATATTACAGGATGTGTATATTCTATATTTATCACAGGGTGGGTATATATATTACAGGGTGAGTATGTATTACATGGTAAGTATATATTTCAGGGTGAGTATAATTACAGGGTGTGTATATTCTATATATTACAGGGTGTGAATATATATTACAGGGTGTATACACCTATATATTACAGGTTGAGTATATTACAGGGTGTGTATATTCTATATATTACAGGGTGTGTATTTCCTATATATTACAGGATGAGTATAACCTGATCTTCCATAAGCTGAGTCCCCCTCTCTCTGATTCTCCAGCCCCTGAACCTAGTGCTGAACCTTTGAGTCTAGTTATTGATCCATCCTGGAGAAAATATGCTCGAGTTGGAAACCTTAGATCAACCCAGTCCCTCATAGTTCCCTGTAAACATACAAGGTCAGCTCACTACTTGGCTTTTAAATTGCTTCAAACCCCTTGAGATTTCAACTGTTGATATTCAAGCCACCATTTTCTCATCATACTCAAATAAATAAAAATTCTTGCGGATCATTTGTTTAAACCGAGGTGTTTTTCAAAACTTGTAAAAAGACAAAAATTTATTTGTTCGACAAGCCACAAACCTCCCCTAGGGTCATGTGACTTCCCACAAAATGTTTGGGTTGGCCAGTTCAATCGTTTCGTAGTTTATTGGATACAAATAAAAGACTCACAGACAAGTCAAATTTATGTTAATATATCTTTTACAATCTTTTATAATCAATAATTTGGTTATTAATAATTTTATTTTAATCTTCAATCAGTTTAGCTGTATTTAACAGGGAAACCAAGAAGCTGGATGTCCTTGCAAACATACTCTACATCAACTCGAACGGGGATGATGAGAATGAAGATGAGGATGAGGATGGGGATAAAGATGAAGATTGGTTGAATATTTTGACCAACAATACATCAATTTGTCTCAAGGATAAAGAAAACGGCGCTAAACTCACTTTAAGCATTTCAGGTAATACTGAGTACTAAACTGATGAATGTGCAAGTTTAAGTTATAGCTTAAAATTTCTGTAAAATAGTGAATTCGGGGCTAAACTAAATTTAATTCTAGACTCAAGTAACACATTACAAAAATTGTTTAAATGTTAATATTTCATTGACATTTTCCAGAGAATGAAGATTAATTTATAGAAAGAATGATATTACTGCTCGGATTAACTTCATGTTTACATATTTAACTCGACGATTTCTTTGAGATAAATATTTAAGCTATAGCTTAAAAGGCTAAGGTTTAATTTAAGTTATATAAGCAACATTTAAGTTTAATTTCTAGCTAATGCAGTTTTATTAGACTTTTTTTGTTAAAACATTTTTACTGTTTTACTACATTATGTTTGCTACAGTAATTAAACCATGAAGAATTTGACGCGTAAATGTGATGAATCATTATGAGTCGGGATTACAAAATATTAACAATTATTAACCATTTTAGCAGTTTTAATTATTATAATTATTAATTATTATTATCCAAAATATCTAACTTTATACATGATTAGTCCGAGAAAATGTTTATGACTGCAATAGAACAGAATGGTGTTCAGCTCATGGTACACAGGAACTATGTCAAGATTCATGTCATAGTGTAACAGGTAACAAATACAGTGTTACAAGTAACAAATATATTGTAACAAGCAACAAATATAGTGTTTCAGGTAACAAATATAGTGCTACTGGTAACAAATATAGTGCTACTGGTAACAAAAATATTGGTAGAGGTTACACATATAGTTTTACAAGTAACAAAGATAGTGTTAGAGGTAACAAACATAGTGTTATAGGTAACAAACAAATACAATGTTACAAGTAACAAATAAAGTGCATGCTACAGGTAACAAAAATATTGGTACAGGTTACACATATAGTTTTACAAGTAACAAATATAGTGTTAGAGGTAAAAAACATAGTGTTACATGTTACAAATATAGTGCTACAGGTAACACACATAGTGTTACAGTTAATACATATAGTGTTACAGGTAACAAATATAGTCTTACAGGTATCAAATATAGTGTTACAGGTAACAAACATAGTGTTATAGGTAACAAACAGAGTGTCAAAGGTAAAACATAGTGTTACAGGTAACAAATATAGTGTTAAAGGTAACAAATATTGTGTGACAGGTAACAAATTAAGAGTTACAGGTAACAAACATAGTGTTACGGGTACAAGCATAGTGTTATATGTAACAAATATGTTGAGTTAAAAATGGAAATTTTAGAGGAGACGAAAAAATTATGATAAATATGCTATCCTTTGCATGTAGCTTTTCCATTTTTGGTCTTAGCAAAAATTTGAATGCATCCCTAAAAAGCTTTAACATTGATGAATATGTCTTGAAAATTTCAATTCCTAAAGTTCTGTTATTTAACAAAGTGAGTAAAAAAGAAATTTCTTTTTAAAAATAAAATTTTGCATAAGAGTAAAAATGGTTTCCAAAAAATTTTAGAGATTTAAAAAATGTTGAAAACATTATCGTAAAACCTTGAACAACACCTGAATTTTTATTTCAATAACTTATTTGTCTAATGCTTTGAATAATGAAAAGCGTGCCAAAAATGTATTTTTGATTATACTGGAATTCTCCAAAAGTAGTATTTGTGCCCTAATTCGTTACCATTTCTAAAATTCTATTTATTTCAAAAATCCCCATAGCTCAATAGTTTTGTAAAGACTTGCAGTTTAAAAAAATAATAGTCCCCCGTGTTGAATAAACTACAAAAAGTCTTAATTTTCTTCAGGTACAGGTACAGGTAACAAACCCAGTGTTACAGTTAATAGACATAGTGTAACAGGTTTACGCCATCAGGTTGAAGATATGAAATTTCTTTGTAATGATTATTGTGTTCTAGCAAGTACAAGTCAGATGTAAATCCTAGGGATTTTCAAGATCAATCAATTGCCCCCATGGTTTAGGGTTTAAGCAACTATTTCATTCTAGATCCCCGTACTCTCGTTTTAGTTTCAATCCCTTTAATGACCTCTTTACATATCTCTCAGAGTATAAATGAATTGGGATAAAGGGAGCTAGACTCTAACATCCCTCCTGTGTAAGATCCTGGAGCGTACTGTTCATATTCTCCAGGTTCTCTACTCAGCTTAGATTCAGACAAGCGGTTGAGAAGTTTTAGTATCTGGTCATATTCTAAATATTGCACTATGCTTTAAATACTAGTGTTACTGTAAAATAAACTAATTTGAACTGTCTACAATGTGAGTTATGCAATGAGAACATAAGGACGGATGAGGTTTAGATTATACTCATCCTTCTCATATTAAGTACAATAAAGTTTAAATCCTCCCCCCCACCGCCCCCTCCTCATTAGTAGGGATTTAGGGTCGGTCTAAATCTGAGGCTGAATTTAAAGAATTTGAGCTGAGACTCAAATATGAGACGTGGTTCAAACATGATTTGTTCCACTTAAATGGTATTCAGTGTATTGAGATTTGAGCCGGCACTCACATAGAACCGGTTTTTGGTGGATCAGCGACGCAGTTTAAATTCTTTAAATTCGGCCTCTGCACTCATAAATTTATGAAAACATGATTTAAACTAGAAGCAAATTAATCTGTTTTCTAATACTTCCTTCTTCTAAGAGAGAGTTCTTCAATAATATAATTCTAGAATTCTGGAATTGGAAATTCAATAATCCAATGAGTTGTGGCGAGCTTAAGTTCAAAACTAAATATTTCATAAAATATCAGGCAATTATACAACTTTACAGACTTGTTCTTTACAGGCTATAGTTCTTTACAGACCAGTTCTCTACAGACCAGTTCTCTACAGACCAGTTCTTTACAGATCAGTTCTTAACAGACCAGCTCTTTACAGACCAGTTCTTTACAGACCAGTTCTTAACAGACTAGTTCTCTACAGACCAGTTCTTTACACATCAGTTCTTAACAGACCAGTTCTTTACAGACCAGTTCTTTACAGATCAGTTCTTAACAGACCAGTTCTTTACAGACCACTTCTTTACAGACTTGTTCTTTACAGGCTATAGTTCTTTACAGACCAGTTCTCTACAGACCAGTTCTCTCAAGACCAGTTCTTTACAGATCAGTTCTTAACAGACCAGTTCTTTACAGACCAGTTCTTTACAGACCAGTTCTTAACAGACTAGTTCTCTACAGACCAGTTCTTTACAGATCAGTTCTTAACAGACCAGTTCTTTACAGACCACTTCTTTACAGACCAGTTCTTTACAAGTTTGTTCTTTACAAGCTTGTTCTTTACAAGCTTGTTCTTTACAAGCTTGTTCTTTACAAGCTTGTTCTTTAAAGACCAGTTCTTTACAGATCAGTTCTTAACAGACCAGTTCTTTACAGACCACTTCNCCCAGCTTTTCAGAGACCAGTTATCTACGGGTCAATTCTTTACAAACAGTACTTGAGAGGACATTTCTGCACAAGTTAGTTCTTTTTAGCCCAGCTTTTCAGAGACCAGATATCTACGGGTCAATTCTTTACAAACAGTACTTGAGAGGACATTTCTGCACAAGTTAGTTCTTTTTAGCCCAGCTTTTCAGAGACCAGTTATCTACGGGTCAATTCTTTACAAACAGTACTTGAGAGGACATTTCTGCAAAAGTTAGTTCTTTTGAACCCAGCTCTTCAGAGACCAGTTATCTACGGGTCAATTTTTTAAGGTCGGTTCTTTAGAGAGAGAGAGGTTTTTTAGGAACCACTTCTTTAGAGGCTAGTTCTAATTCTTTAGAGACCAGATCTATAAATGTCAGTTCACTAGAGGGTAATTCTTCCCAGTTGTTTAAAGGAGTTTTTAGAGTAAATTTCTTTATATGCTAGATCTTTACAGGCCAATTTTAACAGGCCAGCTCCAATGTTTTTTTTTTTAAATTTCTTTACCGGTTTTTTTCTTCATAGACTAACTCTTTTGAGGATAGTTCTTTAGAGTATATTTCTTTAGAGGCTATTTCTTTAAAGGATATTTCTTTAGAGGATATTTCTTTAAAGGATATTTTTTAGAGGATATTTCTTTAGAGGATATTTCTTTAAAGGATATTTCTTTAGAGGATATTTCTTCAGAGGATATTTCTTTAGAGGATAGTTCTTTAGTGGATATTTCATGGGAGGATATTTCTTTAGAGGATATTTCTTTAGAGGATATTTCTTTAGAGGATAGTTCTTTAGTGGATATTTCTTTAGAGGATATTTCTTTTGAGGATATTTCTTTAGAGGACAGTTCTTTAGAGGATATTTCTTTAGAGGATATTTCTTTAGAGGATAGTTCTTTAGTGGATATTTCATTAGAGGATATTTCTTTAGAGGATATTTCTTTAGAGGATATTTCTTTAGAGGATAGTTCTTTAGTGTATATTTCTTTAGAGGATATTTCTTTTGAGGATATTTCTTTAGAGGACAGTCCTTTAGAGGATATTTCTTTAGAGGATATTTCTTTAGAGGATATTTCTTTATAGGATATTTATTTAGTGGATATTTCTTTAGAGGATATTTCTTTAGAGGATATTTCTTTAGAGGATATTTCTTTATAGGATATTTCTTTAGAGGATATTTCTTTAGAGGATATTTCTTTAGAGGATATTTCTTTAGAGGATATTTCTTTAGAGAATATTTCTTTAGAGGATATTTCTTTAGAGGATATTTCTTTAGAGGATATTTCTTTAGAGAATATTTCTTCAGAGGATATTTCTTTAGAGGATATTTCTTTAGAGGATATTACTTCAGAGGATATTTCTTTAGTGGATATTTCTTTAGAGGATATTTCTTTATAGTTTAATTGTTTTGAGGATAGTTCTTTATAGGATATTTCTGTAGAAGATAGTTCTTTAGAGGTCAATTTATTATAGGGCAGATCTATGCAGGCCAGTTCTTTAGAAACCAGATGTTTAGATAGTATATCAGCCAGAAATTAGGTTTACTAGAAAACTTCCGTGTTAAGCTTTATATGCATTGTACTTAAAGTAATAAACTTGTTTGATTACCAATACATGATATATGTATACAGTCTCCAGAATATCGAGAGATATGTAGGTTAATTACAGGTCAAATCTGTATAGGTTTCTCCTTCAAATATAAGATGAATAACAAGAAGAAATTGATCAATTTTTATATTTCTTTTATTACTGTTGATTGCAAAATGCAATCAAAACAAAACTAGATTTCGGTAAATTAAAAAAAAATATTTTGTAACGTCAGGTCTTGAGTATAAGTATAAGTATAATTATCAATAAAAATGCATTGTTTATTTAAAGTATTATAAAGAGAGCATAGAAGCATAGTTTATTGAAGCGTAGTATAATATTCAGATCAATACTAAAAGGTAATTGGATATTTACTAAGTTTTATCAAATTCAATCAGATCTTCACAAATACTTCAATCTGGAAAATACTGGAAAAAAAGCTGTCGACCGTATTTTAAATGAACCTCAGTTTAAATATATGATTTCGATCCAAAACGGAACCTTTAAATCAGAATCGTAATGATAATCTTCATATCATTTAATACTTTCTCTAGGCAGCATTCATGCCCTTAAGAATACTCAGAAAGGTATCTATCAGCCAAACATTTGCCATTTGGGGGTCTGATTCCGTAATCCAGCCTGAAGTTGGAAATCTCTTTTTTAAGTATTTCAGGAGCTTTCAGCTCTTTAGATTGTAGCTCCATCAAACTATGATACTTTTTCTTTTTTAAGTTTGTTCTTAACAGTATTTGTTTACGCTCATTACTGAAAGTTTAGCTGTAATCCAGATTTTTTAAATGGAAGCCATAGCTTCATTAGAAATACATGCCTTATTAGATAATTCATACCCATGGGCATATTATTGATTATCAAATTCATCACCCAGCCAATCTTTCTTTTGAAAATTTTTTAGTTTTCATTACTCTTCATTCAAGTCGTCAAAAGAAGTACTTTCCATGTGATTGTCATTATTTTGTATTAATTATGAAAACTGAAGCTTAATAAGTTGTTTGTGTCGTATGTTTTTGATTAGAAATGGTGCCCGAAAATAGTCACTTTATAAATGTTTCCATCCCTGGCTTAATTACAATTTTGGATACAAACCTTCTTTTGTCTTTTCAGGATGAGATAAGGTTTTTTTGTCATTTTTTCCTCATCAATTAGCCTTACATGATTTGTCGGCCATCTTGTATCTGATTTTGTTGGTTAATTTTGAGTTTTTTACTGACACCCGTTGTTTAATATATCTTGTCATTATTTTTGGAAATAAAATACACAAAATACTTCTTTTAATTTGTTTTGAATTTATATTTCTGTTTTGATAAATAAACATCTAATGTTTCGTTGGTAAATAAGTTTTATTTAAACACTGGGTAGTTTATTGTCACTGTTAGTTCACTTAAAATCACGCAATACTTGAAAACTGGCATGCAACCTCCAATCCTTATATTCTAATGGACCTGTGGCAACCTCCAATCCTTGTATTCTAATAGACCTGATGCAACCTCCAATCCTAATATTCTAATTGACCTGTTGCAACCTCCAAACCTTATATTCAGATTGACCTGTTGCAACCTCCAGTCCTTATATTCTAATGGACCTACTGGGCACTTCGTGTCCAAGTTTCTTGTAATAATTCTAGCTTTTAAATTTATTTTTACCGCATCCATTTCTTTATGCCTTATGAAAACAATCAAATACTTTGTGGATTTTCTTGTTCTTAAGAGTGGATCCCCCCCTCCTTTCCTTAGCTTACCTGGTTTCCCTGATTTCTCTATTCCCCCCCCCCCTTCCATCTACTCTAAGTTCTATTGAGACTAGAGACCTGGAGCTAAATGTATAAATATTTAAACACTGGCAGTTATGTACTATGGTGCAGACAGCTTATTTAATCACTAGAAGTAACTAACATTGAATTTGATTTCCAACCAAAAATGGAAGGAATATTAAAAATCTGCGAAAAGAAACAGTTTTACACAAATTAAAAAAATTATTGGTCTGGTTTAAATTTATTGTAAATATTTTTTTTCTTGCATATTTAATATTGCATGATCAAGGACTATGCAAAAATGTATTATTGATTTTGTGAAGGGGAAGATTGTACAACCCCCCCCCCCGAAAAGTTAGGGTTAATGCTTATATCTAGGTGAAGAGTGTATATGGCTTGAGAACGGGGGAGGAGGAGTAGGAGAACCCTATTCTACGTGTGCAGGTTAGAAAACTTATGATAGTGGATCTAAATTAATTTCCTGAAATATTTAGCTAGTCCTACTAGTCCTCCTTGTCCTACTAGTCCTACTAGTACTCGTAAGTCCTGATTAACCAGATGATTGTCCAGGAAACCAGTATTGTGCTGACGGAGTATGTGATGCCCTAGAACTCATGGATCCCGGGATATGTGCTCAGGACTGTGCTATATTTACAGGTTATATACAGTTCACAAGCTATAGGCATACACAGACTGCTCATTAGCTCTCACTGGACAGACTAAGCAAACTTATAGTTGTCCCGGCACGACATGGTACATTTCAACAAGGTTTTTTGACTGCCATCTTTTCAAGAAACGCTCTTAAAATGAAAAATAAAATTACAGACGTCTGCTATTAATTTTTTACTCCAGTGGAACCTGTTGAGGAAAGCCTTTGTTAGATCTTTGTACTCTCTTACCTCTGATATAGTATTACAGTTAACAAATATAGAGTCTGCATCCCCACACCTCACCATCCCTTCCATTTCCTACCTGAGCTAGCTGGAACCCACTCCCCTTGCTATCTCACTATACTTCTATGTGTGCAGTTTAATAAAATTCTGTCGTAGAGGTCACTAGGAGAAAGCAGGATTCTTCGTGGTTTCTTATACAGACTACATATATAATAAACTTCATGTTATCGCAATCTAGTGTGAAAAATGCTTTTAAAATTGACAATTCCACGCTTCTCTTTGAACCCAAGTACACCTACACTCTATATCTATGTACTCTAATTATATAGATATACAATATACAGTTATAATTATACAGTTTATATACAGACTATGATGATATCGTATCTAAAGGATATTGCATCTAGAGATTATATTGTATCTAAATGATATTGCATATAGTTGATATTTTATCTTGATAATATTGTACCTAGATGATATTGTACCTAGATAATATTGTGTCTAGATAATATTGTGTCTAGATGATATAGTATCTAGATAATATTGTGTCTAGATGATATAGTATCTAGATAATATTGTATCTAGATTGTATCTAGATAATATTGTATCTAGATTGTATCTAGATAATATGGTCATGTATCTAGATGATATTGTATTGCTTGGGACTGGTATACAGAACATGAATGGTTATGGTATTATTGGGTCAAGATCTGCTAATAATACCTGCACTTGTTCTCATCATAACTGCCAGGTAACATCTTCTTTATTTATACATTTATTGTCTGTCTGTTTGTTTGTCTGTTTGTATCCAAAAAAAACTCAAAACTGATCGGGACCTCATATGACCTCAGGGATAGTTTACGGATGCTTAAAATTACAAAAATGTAAGTCCAAAGGTTTTTCATGTTGTAAAATTTGAAAGTGCGCGAAAAAATATTATGAAATCCACTAACCACAAATAGAAATTGAAATAGAAGATGAACGCGAAGCGGCCTAAATTCCCAGTAATAACATTTTACCACGGTACCAAGAATGTAAGGCAAGGAAAGTCAATTGCGGTTGTGTACTCTGTGTACATATTGAAACCAGTTCTCTCTGGGCGGAATTTGTAAACAATAATAGGTGCATCAGTGTTCGTTTAGTATCCGAGGAGGTTAAAAGCATTAAATTTTGATAATTTTGATAATGTACATAATAGTTTCCTATGACCAGAATATTTCATTGATTTTTTATGTGAATGATGGATCCCATGTCAGGCTTCGGCATCCGTCTTGTGTTTACATTAGCGCCCAGAGACAGTACACTGCAGTACTAAAGATGTGTACACTTCTGAAATGACTTTCCTTGCCTTACATCCTTGCACGGTACAATCCCACACATCTTACAAACATAAACAATTTGTCTCGAGTTTCAAGATTCTAATTTACAAAATATCTAGAACTAGGTTAGTAAATGTATAGTATGGATTGTAAACGTAATTTAAAGTGATCCCCGTCTATAGAGTCAATCCCGTCTATAGAGTCAATCCCGTCTATAGAGCCAACCCCGTCTATAGAGTCAATCCCGTCGATAGAGTCAATCCCGTCTATAGAGTCAATCTCGTCTATAGAGCCAATCCCGTCTATAGAGTCAATCCCGTCTATAGAGTCAATCCCGTCTACCAAACGGCAAAAACCATAAATTTTTTAATTGTTCACGAAATAGATTAGCCGTTTTTGAAAAAAAAATTAACGGTTAAAAGCGATTTGACGTTTTAAATGTTGTCTTCTGTTTTTATAAACCGTTAACGATTTTTGAAAATTTTCCGTTAACGCCGTTAATGAAACTGAGGTTGTTAACGAACGTTCCGTTTTACCTTTAATCTTAACGGCTAACTAGAATTTTTATTTTTTAACGTTTGGAACTAACAGTTAACGAAACGGCTAGAAAAAGTAGGATCGTACCCAGCCCTAGACATGACTACGCTTGAAACCTTTGTCTGATCAAGGATAAAGGATATACTCTTTAATCCTGAAGGGGAACTTTAAAAATATTGTATTCAGTCCCTTACAGTGGTTTATCCGTCATAATCCCTTCTTTTAATCATTAAATTATATTTATATGCACATCATCAATCACATTTTCTTTTTACCCAAAAAATTGTAACTTTTAAGTTTTCTTGTTATTTTATGTTTTGTCATTAAACCCGATGAAAGTGTTTCAAGGAGTAAAGAAAGAGAAGAAAACCTGATTTTCTTCAGTTTATTTAAGTGCTCGTATTTGTCTCTTTATATAACATTTAGGTAGATATTTTACTTCTTTATAGAAGAATGTGTTTTCCAGTTTTCTACACTTTCACACCATCATATTCATCCTCACAATTCATTCTTTACGTATGGTTATAAGTAGCATACAATGTATGTAATTATTAAATGTATGATTAAATATATTTTCTGAAAAAAATCCACTGTACATAATAACATATTTGAGCTTAATAAAGGCGAATAGTTTAAATTTTACATTTTAAATAAAATTTTAAATTATTCAAATAATTTTTAAAATATGTCACGGTTTCCTTTTTAAACGTTTCTAAGTAAAATTTCAAATATTTTATTAAAGAAGTAAAATTTGGTGATAAAGTAGATGTTAGTTCCACATTTGAATAAACAAATATTTGGGTCTGGATTGACCCTCGTCAATTTTTGAGATTGTTTATGTAATGAAGAAATTCAACTTTGCAGAAAGATGTTTCTAAATAATCAAAACATGAGCCGTATATCTTGGAACCGTAAAATAATGCTGAAATTTAAGAGAAATTTCAAAGAAAAGAAATTAACAAGTTCAATGATTTTTGATGATTATTTAATAATTGTTTCCAAGTGTCATGGTGATGTAATACAGAAGAAATTACAATCTTCTAAGTGGTTTAAACTGCACTCCCAGTCCCATGAGGCTCATAAAAGACTCATTTTATAAATGTAATATAAAATACTAGCTGAAGTGCCCGACGTTGCCCGAGGATTTTTTTTTAGTCAAAATCCATGGGTTCCCTCAAAAAAAAAATTCAACCAGTTTGGTTCAGCCGTTTAGACAGCTATAACTAACATATATACATATGAGCGAAGAGCTTTATTATCTAGATTTTAATTAACTCATTTTATAAAAATTTCATTTTTCTAATCTTCATGAACGAGAAAACGTTAAGAAATAGAAAATTTTAAAAAAACTGAATATTTTAAAAACCTAAAATGTAAATTACAAAAGACATTTTCCATACTGAATATTTTATAAACCTAAAATGTAAATTACATAATACATTTTCCATACTGAATGTTTTATAAACCTAAAATGTGAATTACATAATACATTTTTCATACTGAATTTTTTATATTATTAGTGTGCTCATAATTCCTATCCTCATTCACCAGACCCTCAACCATATACACCCGAGGAGACTCTACCGACAAGGTAAACACATTTATCTTTAACAATATAAATCCTCCCCTTCACCTCTTCCCTCCCCTCCTACACTGTTGATGAGGGGTGGGGGGGGGCTGTACGGGGCTGAGGATCTGTCGCACATCCATAATTTTTCTCAGCCGGGTGTTTAAATGATAATATTTTTAGTTCTTGTGGAAAAGTGTGCGAGTTTTTCATCTACACATCTTGCTTATCAACATTGTTCATCCTGACTACAGCTGCAGTTGTAAACTTGTTCAGGTATAATATTGTTCATCCTAACTACAGCTGCAGTAGCAAACTTGTTCAGGTAGAATATTGTATATCCTGACTACAGCTGCAGTAGTAAACTTGTTCAGGTATAATAATGTTCATCCTGACTACAGCTGCAGCAGTAAACTTGTTCAGGTAGAATATTGTTCATCCTGACTACAGCCGCAGTAGTAAACTTGTTCAGGTAGAATATGGTTCATCCTGACTACAGATGCAGTATAGTAAACTTGTTCAGAATATTGTTCAGATCCTGACTATACAGCTGCAGTAGTAAACTTGTTCAGGTAGAATATTGTTCATCCTGACTACAGCTGCAGCAGTAAACTTGTTCAGGTAGAATATTGTTCATCCTGACTACAGCTGCAGTAGTAAACTTGTTCAGGTAGAATATTGTTCATCCTGACTACAGCTGCAGCAGTAAACT
>NW_019396375.1:217479-255738 GCF_000591075.1 Eurytemora carolleeae | reverse complement strand
AGAACGCGGCTTCAGCCGGGCTTGGTATGGTAATCTGAAAGTTTGGGTATCAACAAAATGTTGCGAGGTTTAAAAAAGGTTGTGGTAGGAATGAGTGGGGGTGTAGATAGTACTGTTTCAGCTTTGTTGTTAAAACGGAAAGGATACGAGGTGGTTGGTGTATTTATGAGGAACTGGGATGGAGTAGATGAAACTGGTATCTGTACAGCAGATAAGGTGAGCTAGTAATTTTATTAGTCTTCAATTTTTTTTCTGGAAAATTACCGGAGCTATATGGATGATTGAAAAGATATTGATACCAGGCTTACAGTGCGCTTCGCGCCCATCTTCTATTTCAAATTGAATAAACAAAACCAAATAAATTGTTAGGATTTTTAAAATTTACTGACAATCGAATTTAGTTGGAGGCTAAATTTGAAATTTTGATCGGTCAAGGGGCTCGGCTTAGGTAAAGAGTCCCTAGTTAATACAATTTCTAGGGGGCTGGGTCAAATATCGAAAGTTTAAGGATATTAACAAGGACGATGTAAGTATGTAGAGAAAAGCCTTCCTGTGATTCCTATGAAGAGTTTGATTGTTGATGCTGTTAATGGGTAAAAACTTGAGATCCAACCGATCTAAAACCCCAAACTCGGGATTTAGGGTCTTTCATAATCATATGATTAAAAGAAAAACACAACATTAAGGTCTAAACCTTTTATTTCTGAGACCTACAAGTAAAGGCATTTGCCACAACGTATCAATAATATTCTTTCAAGTAATTACTTATTCAGAGCTCAAATGAGATAAATTTTACAGTGAGACTGAGCAGAATTTTCCTTCTCTCATCTCAGATATCATTAATAATTGTGGGGTCAACTCTTGCGTTTTTGGATTTAAGCACCCTGTAAGATTCCATAAACCTCGAAACGGAGATAAGAGGAACTAAACTCCTACTTCTTTTGACGGCAAGAAGTTTTGTTGGGAGGGGTGAAATTATCCTTACCCTGCAAACCAAGTAGCATCACAAACATTAAAATAATGTCATAGAAACATTACCTAACGTTACTAACAATAGACACGTTACAGAACATTTCTAGAGACTGGGCTTCAAATGTGAAATATATCCTCTCTCCAANGGGTGCTAACCTTTTATTCTATCTCAAAAAGAGTATTATGCCCGGTGCTAACTCCCTTTTTTAATTGATTTTTTTAATAAATTTTTTAATATTTTTTATCATAATTTCAAGAAGAAAAATCACGCCCCTCCAAGAAATCGTCCAACAAGATTACATAGCACAGTGTATAACCAATTTGATTGGACCCGCAATTATCCTGAACAAACCGAACACAAAATATGTGCAAACAATATGCACTTTAAATAAATATAAAGTGGCAGTTGTTACTGTCTTTGAATTTTCTTCTCCGATTAAGCCAAGAAATTGTCGTTTTACCGAAACATTTCTAGTTTTGAGAAGCCAGATGCTTATAACTATTAACTTCATATAATCGGAGTGATTGATTTATAAATTTATTGTTGAATATTTCAGTCTTATTCACCAGCTCCCGCCGACGTCGAGGTTGAAAACATCCGACAATCTGTAACTGGGAAGGGCAAGTACTGTACAGGAAAAGCATGGAAGAATTCTGCCGGAGAATATATCAGATACCGTTGCTACGATCAAAACATTGAATACAAAATCGGAGACTCAGTTTTTATTGAAAGTCAACGCCCAGATCAACCCTTCTATATCTGTAACATAACAGAGTTTAAACGAAGTAAACGAGATCATCTGGTCGTCTGCATTCGATGGTTTTATCGAACAACCGAAGTTCCAGAAACGGTTTATAATTTCCTTATCAAGGATCGATATACAGAGCATGGCGAGGCTGCGTTACACGACCCTCTGGTCAAGTCACGCGAGTTATTTATCAGCAACGCAACTGACCAGTTTCCAGTTAATGTGTTGCGTGGAAAATGTGGGGTAACTCACTGTTTAGATATTATAACGGTAAAGCAGTTTGAACCAAATGACGATGCGTTTTTTTATACACTAAGTTATAATCCAGAGACAAGGCGACTAGCATCAACACAGGGAGAGATACGAGTTGGTCCATCTCATCAAGCTAAGGTTCCTAAGTTTGAAGGGGATATTCCTCCCATCGGTCGACCAGATAGATACGAGGAGCTTACTTGGGAGCCTGGTAGGACGCATGATCATGATCTTCTGATGTTCCTACGAGCAGCAAGGTCTATGGCGGCTTTTGCCGGTATGTGTGACGGAGGATCTACAGAAGACGGTTGCTACGCTGCCAGTAGGGATGATACTACTGCGAATGCTTTGAATGTTTTACACGACTGTGAATATGACACTGGTACAGCTCTACAAACTCTAGTGAAGAATCCTGTACCTACCGGGCTGGGAAAGGAATGGTCAGAAGACGAGAACCGGAGATTTATAAAAGGATTAAGGATACATGGAAAGAATTTTTTTAAGATCAGACAAGAGTTTCTTCCTGAAAAGGAAACAGGTGATCTCATAACTTATTACTATCTTTGGAAGAAAACACCTGGAGCGTCAAGTAGTAGACCTAGAGGTAGGAGACATCGTCCAAATGTATTAAGACGAGCTAAATCCACCAAAGAGAGCGGAAAGAAGAAAGAAACTAGCTCTGCTAGCGAGGTAGAGGATAGTGGAGCAGAAGATAGTGGAGAACGAAACCCTTATCATTGCCGTCATTGTTCCTCGAAGGTTAGCAAAGATTGGCACCATGGTGGAAAAGAGTTGAAACTTCTATGCACTAATTGTAGGATGTACTACAAGAGGTACGGCGAAATGCCGCTCCTCCCTGGAATGGTTAGGAGTCAGTTAACATTCCGACCAATTAGTCCAGGAGGGACGGAGGGCTTAGGAGACGTCGAAACAGAGATTCGAGGACTTGTAAAGAGGATATCTCCAGACGGAGGAGAGGAGAGTGACAGTGTTCGTTCCTACAGCAGTCACAGTGAATCCGGGAGTAGAACTCCGGAAGAAGACATGTCCCGAGCCACTACTCCAGGAATACATCAAGATACGGAACCAATTCACAACGGTCCGTCAATCAATGATATCGAAGGTGATCTTGATGACGAACATAGTAAGGGAATAGTATTGAATGAAAATAAAGAGCCTGAAAATTTGTCTCAACCCAAAGAGTCTCTACCCCCAGGACAAAATTTATACAGTGAGGCGAACAATTACAGAAATAAACAAATATTAGTAAATCCCCCGGTTAGTCCTGCTCCAAGCGTTCTCTCCAATTCTATGGACTACCAACCTGCAGATCTTTCTATAGGATCCTTGAGTGCTCATAACTCTAGTATGGTTCTTCCTCCTCTTGGGCATGGCCTTATATCTCCAAGTCTTAACACAAGTGGGACAAGAACTCCTGTTGATCTGACGTCTCCAAGTCCTGGGCCCCAACCTGAAATTCAGGTTCTGGAACCTGAACCTGCCACTACTCCAAATTCTCCCGTAAGTAGTGCTCCTAGAGAACCGTCTCCGGAACCAAGGATAGATGATATCGAATGCCATCGCTCACAATCTGCCATCTTTGTAAGACATCTTAATCGAGGAGAAAACAATTCTTGCGCTAGAACGGATCTTTTCTTTAAACCAGTGCCTGAGAGTAAACTTGCACGAAAAAGGGAGGAGAGGATAAGGAAGACTGAAGAGAAAGAGCGAGGAAGCATGTTAGGGACCGGAATATCTCCTGGGTTAAGAATATCTCAAAACTTAACTCCTAACTCTTACAGTTCAATGCAAGACAGGCTGGAATTGGACCGACATGAAAAGGAGAAGAGGGACAGGGAACTTTCTGAATTCCGAGATAGAGAAAACAGGTAGCTTTTTCCCAATTAACAGGTTTTTTAAATCTATTTTTATTTCTTCATTAAGAAAATATTTCCATAGGATGAGAGATGAAATGTTCCGACGCGGTGGTATCCGTCTCCCTGGTATACCTCCGCATGATCCATATCTGGAAGCTTCGAGGAGATACGGAGCACCAGGCCTTCAATCTCCGTACTCGCGTAAGTATAATGAACTAAAAGTATGTAAAAAAGATTTTCTATCAGGTCAAGGGTAACTGTTTGCTTTAAAAACATTCTCCCCGTCTTGAAGATATTTTTTTTTACTCAGATTCAACAAAAATGCCAACTTTAATTATTATTAAATTCTAAGACAGGGGAAGAACATTCCAAACCGTGATGTCAGGTTTGTTACATCTGTGAAAAGTTATTTTTTTTTTAACAGTTCATATTTTTCAATTTAAGTCGAGAAGAAAAAAACTGTCAGTATGCTTTTATTTATGTATTTATAACAAAAATTCAAATACTAAACCCTCACTAATAATTAAATTTCAATTTTTATGATTATTGATTTCATTTTAAAACACATCACATTTTTGAAGCAAAGACGAAGTTTGGGTGCAAAACACGTTTTGGAACATGTCGCGATTTTGAGACAGTTCACAGATTTAAATCAGTGATACTTCTCAATCATTTACACAATTTTTAAATGTTATATCCTGTTTCGATATTGTTAAATATAAAGATTTTGGCAACCCGATAACGTTTGAAAATATATACCCCATCAGGACTATATATCTATAATAAAGAATTGTTTAGTGCTACAGGGTGTCCCACGAAACATGACAGTTGGTGAATAGTTTAGAATGTCTTTTTCCATAATTTGTTAAGTTGTTTGATACCAAAGATCAATAAAAGTATTATATGGGAGTCATGTTATATTAAAATTGATTTCAAAGTAAAAGATAATGAAGCAAAAGGATGTTTTAACTAAAAATAACGATTTATAAATGTCATGTTTCGTGGGACACCCTGTATCTGCTTATGTCAATTTTTCTTTAACAATTTTGAACTTTTTCTTCATAGTTAGCGAGAGAATGTCCGCTGAAAGATTAGCCGTGGAAAGGATGGCGCTCGCAACTGATCCATTGGTTCGATTACAAATGGCTGGTATCAATCCCGAGGTAATATTTTTTTTGATCAAATAGAGAAAAGAAAATTTTTTCTGCTACGCAAAGCAAAAACTTTTTAATATTTTTATTAATTTAGGTGTCCGCCCACAGTCACACCCATCTACACATGCATCCTGATGCCGCAATGATGCTGGGCCAACCGACTGGTATTCCCGGATATCCAGGTATTTTTGGAAAATAACATTCAGGAATATTAATTAATCTTTTGTAGAAAGGTGTTATCCTGGTTAATCATAGTTCAAAGGTTTAGATATTCTGTGATAACTATAGTTAAACAAATTTTCAAAAACCTTACTATTTCTCTTTCACATCGAATTCCCCCTTTTCTTTCCCTACAGCTACTACTACATGATAAACAATGAGAAGGGAGGACCAATTATTGTCTTCAGGAGACTACTCAGAGTCAGAACTTCAGTAATACATAACTTTGCAGAGGGATACATTAGAAAGTATATATAGTCCTTGATTTGGGACTATAACAGTGGACTACAAAGGGGACATGTAGACTTTAAATAAAACAAGATCAATTTAAGAGCCAGGGGGAGTTTAAAAAGGGTTGTCCATCATCAAGTTGACTGTATGATAAAATTTGAACTGATACTTAACAAACTCTTAAGTGTACATTGGTACATTATAAAAAAGGTAAATAATGGATCAGAGAGATTTAAATAGCAGTATCCAATGTTTATAACTATTAGAATAGTAAAAAGGTAATTCAAAAGTTACCTAGAATTAGAAAATGTTTAGTTACCTACAACCTCGGTATACAGTTCATACAGCTGAGCTGGGAACTTTAGAATGGTGGATATCGGGATTAATGCTTGATCCACTCTTTTTCTTAATCTCCAGATTAAATATTGCTTGTTGTCCTCATGAATTTAATCTCCAGATTAATTAACAGATCGGGATTAAGGATATCACATTCAAAAGTTCCCAGCTCCGGACACTTTTGACTAAATCGTTGCGGGTGTAAAACATTTTTGGACTCATTATTTCTTGACGTCTAATATTTGATTGACATCACTGTAAAGTATCTCATTGCAACGTTTGTATAAAAACCTTCTTAATGAAATTTAATTTGAACTAATTTGAACTAATTTGAAATACATGCCTTGACTTGACAATGACGAAGATTATCTTTAAAAGTTGTTTGTAGATAACTGACTTACAGATTTAAAATTTTCAAATAAAAATTAGATAAATTTGTTGTGCCTAATTATTTTTTATTACATAGCTGTTATTTATTTTAGATGGATTCATGGACCTTTTGACGCTATCAGGTAAGATTTTTTTATGCCAACACTCGCAAGGACAGTTTCAATTAGAGTTGTAGAAATCTTGCATTTCTCATTTCATTCCCCATTTCCCTTCTCTTAACATTTACTTCTTTTCTTATTTGAATTCGATTATTTCCTTAAAAATCTTCTTAAAATTTGTATTAGAATTTTTAATATTTAAATCATTGAAAGATTAATTTTAGTTTTGTGGCATATTCTAGTTTATTGTTCCCGACCTAGTATGAGCCTCCGCTATGCAGACCGAGCTCCCAGATTTTCTATGCTGTAAAAGCCTCCGCATACAGCACAGCTTTCTTTTAAATCTTGGGTTTTATGTGAAATAAAAAATTTTTGGACATAGTGGCACAAGAAATTTACTAATGATTTGAGTTATTTATTGATTGTCATGATTTATACTAAAATTTAAAACATTTCTTACGCAGTAAGGAAGATACTTGGAGAAATATTTCTGGAGTAAACTTCGCTTGTTGTAATCTTTAATTTAAGCAATACCTTTTTTCTGAAAAATTTTTAAGATTTAAACAAAATAATAAAATTTTCTAGATTTAAAAAGAATTTCAAAAAAAGTATCGCTTAAGGGTCATTCTTTATGAACTCAGTCAGTTTTTGGAAATCATGGAAGTCAATTAAAAAAATGGCGTTTAAATAAACTTTATATCTCATTAAACAAAAATGTTATTACCAATTAAAGCATGCGAGGTCAGTAAGTAAATTGCTTCAAGGCGGGAACTGTACAAGAGGTCATAGGAGCCTGAAATTTTTTCATAATATGCTAGCGGTGTGCAAAATTTTTAAGAAAATCCATGACACTTACTTCCATGGGCTGACTTAATCGAAAAGGAATGGCCTTTATATAAAAAATTAAAAAAAATGAAATAAACTTCAATTCAATTTTTTCTCCAAACGTAAAAAAAGTTTAAAGTTTTAAAATCCACTTTATTAGTCATAATTAGGCACTTTTTATAATTAATAAATACTTCTGATCTTTAAGAAACCTCTCCCGCCATTCCGTCAAAAAATTTGTTAAAATTTAATTTTTCGCTTTAATCATTTAACTTTATCAATTTGATTCAAGTGACACATATGACTTCAATAGCATTATAGGCCTTTCTTAGGATTATTGAACAAACGTAGATTTAGGCGGGATAAGTGAAAGATGAGTTTCCCCATCTAAAATGGGATTATTTTGCCCCACAAAGAGTAGCTGAAAAAACGTGCCGCTTCGCGCATTGTCTTTAATTAAATTACAAATACTTAAGCTTAATTAAATTGGGGGAAAAAAGCTCATCTTCAGGGGGGGGGGAGTGAAAAAAAAATTTTAAAGATCAAGATTATAAAGTAAAAAATAGTTTTAAAAAATATTATCTCCACCCTCTAGGACATCCTTAGCTACGCCCCTGCAATCCCGAAAGTTCTTACTTCAATATTCCTGGGTTACAACACAAAAAGATCGCCCCCGCAGTATTAGACACAAATAATCGCAATACCATTGTTATAAACTAAAAACTAAAAATTATTCTGACGAAAAATTAATTGGTAGGGAATATTTTTATATTAATTATTTTTACAAAGTTTGCGTGCAAGACAAAAAGTTAAACGTCAAAATGTATACCAATTGGGAGGGGAAATTTAAAATTGGATAAAAAATTCCAGATATTTCCACCTTTTTTATACTCTTCGATCGAAAAGTCATTTAGTACGCATCCGGCCTGCTTAACTATTCAGCTGAGTTTTAACTTTGTATGAGTTTTGCTTTCCCAAATCTCCCAATACATATGTTTACAGCTCATGGTATTTTTTAAGTTTATTGGCTTACCGCATCCAAAAAAGTCTTGATCAAAGGATTTGTTTAACGTTTTTGTAAAAGACATTCATTTTACCATTGAAAGCTGAATCTATAATTATATTTACTATTCAGGTCTTCGAGGTGGAATACCAGGATATCGGCCTGACTTCGGAAACCTTGCAGGTTTAAGACCACCTGGGGCAGATTACCTTAGCAGATTGATGACTCCTCCAGGTCTAGGTGGCCATGAAGCTCTTCAAAGACAGTTGTTGTATGAACGAGAACGAGGATTGATGGGTTCTCCAATGCATCCTGGTGCTCTTGCTAATCAGCATATACAACATCAACAGCAGAGACAACAAGAGGAGTACTTTAGGTAAGGATTGTAACTGGCTTGGGAGAATATTTTTACTGTTCATAAGTAGCACGTTATAAAACTCTTTAAACTTCAAAGATTATTTTTATTGGACATCTACTATCTAATCTAATCCTGTAAAATATTCGTTGAAAATCTTGTAATAAGTCGAAATTTCAGAAAAGAAATTTGTCTTTATTTTGGTTTTCTATTTTGTGTCTTGAATTTTTTTAACAAAATCATAAGTTTTTAGGTATGGAAAATCATAATAGAGGAAATTTTGATATGTTCTATTTTCATGTTTTTATTATTGAAGAGTAAATATAACTAAGGTCTAATGAATTCTATTTCATTAGGTCTNGAGAGAGAGAAACTAAGTAAAAGGAAGACAGCCATTCTTCAATTTTAATCAAATAAATCACATCAAATGTTAAGAACTAAAAAGTGCGGATTTGTGCGGGTGGAGACATGGTTAAAAAAAATTTAATGGATTTACTCTTTAAGTAAGATATCAAAGTTTGGAATAATACATAATTTCAGCATAGGTTTTAAATTTCAACAGAAAAAAAAGAAAAAAGAAAAGAAGAAAGATTGTTTTAATGTTTTTTGTCTTTATTTTTAATTTTGGGGAGGGGAAGGTGTTGAGTTCTAATATAAACCCGGCTCTATATAAATATGTTTTTAAATACATACCTGCCAATATAAGAAAATTTAAATTTATTCTTTTAAGGAAAACGCACAAAAAATGGCGACTTATTGGTGGTTTCTTACTTTCAAATTATTCAATAAATATTGTGTTTCGAAATTTAAATGCAGGGGCGAAACCATGGGGCTTGAAACTTTTTTCCAGCACCCGGTGGGGCCCAAAAACCTCTTGAAAACCATAGATTTCACCGACCCAGGGGGGGGGGGGGGTTAAGCCCAGAGCCCGGCCCTTTGATTACGCCTCTGATAATATGCGGCATTTGTCGACGTACTTTTGCGTGGCAAATGATATTTGTTCAGATATCAATATATTAAATCAAATTTTCTTCATTTCTCCGGTTATTTTGAAAGCACAAACAGACATACCACACTTTGATAATGCCAGTACCAAGGGCCGGTAAGTTTTTAACTATATATTCGAGAATTTTACTTTAAAAATGAGGTTGACGGAAAGAATTCCGGAAATTATTATCGAGGTCTAAGACGATTTTCAAGTCTTCTCTCAAGTGTCGTGTTTCGTGGGACATGTAACTCCCTGTACAGTGTACATGACATTGTTTATATTTCAGAGCTGCACGGGATAGAGAGATGAAGGTTCGAACACTTGAAGAAGCTGCAAGACAGGCGGGAGGGAGATAGGTTCTGCTCAGAAAGAAATCAATAATGTTTTTTAACATTTATTGTTTGATAATAGTTGAAATATTGAAGAGAATCAACTATGAAATGTTTAGCGAGCATGAATCTACCCCGCTTTGTTGACAACCCAATGAACTTAACCTAGAACGAAAGATTCAACTCCTGTTAAAATTCATTTATAAAACTACTTGTTCTGTATCTATATTTGATTTAGATATTTTCTACAATACATAATGATCGCTTATTATTTCACAATGTTAGCAAAGCAAGACTTCTTCGGTATTATCTGGGTTTTGATAAAGTTATGGTTTCCCTTCCAATAGGCCAAATATCAAATCAGTATTACCTTTTAAGGCAAAAAAACGGAATTTTTTGTTGCATTTCTTTTTGATTTTAAATCATACACGTCTTTTTACACCAAGACTGGAAGTTATTCATTAGCCATTTTCAACTGAACAAGTTTTTTTCCAGGTTGCTTGTAAAATTAAAGCTGGTTTCCAGAAGTCACAAATTCGTGCCGTTAGCACTAATTAAAGTAAAATTTTGCATAAAACTTCTTGGTAAAATGACATCAAATAAGTAAGGAAACCCAACAGAAACTGTAAAATTAAAGCTTTTAAATGTTCTATTTTCCCCATAACTTTTATTTTGAAAAACAAAACTCGCAAACTGTTGGTTGATAATGGGATAGTTTACACATCATGAATAACCTCTCTCCTTGAAATTCGCGATTTATTTCGGAAAATGATCAACCTGAAAACTGTTGTAAACTTTGGTCTTTCCTTATTCTAGTTTTTCTAATTTTCAATTCTACTCTTTCCTCCCATCTCAGTGTATATTGCCTTGATCTTTCCCCACTAGAACTCAAAACCCCCTGGGCAAATTTCTATGTGTACGCTTTGGGGGTTACATTTTCTTAAAAAAGGGCGAGGGACTAAAAGTATTTTTGCCAGCCGATCGAATCCCCCCCCCCAGAATATTCTTATATAAGCTGGTGTCCCACATCTTCTTAAGTTGTATAGCTCAAAAATTGGACTTTCGGGACTAAACATAATATTTTTAAGGCGTTTGATTTAATGTCATTGAAAAGTAGGGCGATTGATTTAATGACAGGTAAACTGGCAGTGGAGGGTGAGATCAGAGGCAGTAACAATGAGATAAAGTACAGGGTGTAGAGAATAGCGGAGACAATTATGCTTGTGAAGTTTCAGGTCTTTCATAAAATCTGTCACATAATAGACTTGTTATTTCGCATTTAAATCTATCGTAAATCTCAAGATAGATATTTGAAACTTTTGAATATTTTTGCGGATTTAGTCTCTTTAAAATCAGGATTCATAAAGTATCCAATCCATGCATGAATGTCATTAATTTTGAATAATGAATCTGAAGAATCTAAATAAGAACTGGTCTTTACTGCTCTGGCAGGCTTTTTTTTCAAAGATCTGATTTTTTGCAATATTGAATTTTTGTAAATGAAAATATTGTTTCAATTGAATCAAAGTTTCAAGGAACATGTCCTATAATTTTGTTCTCAATTTTTTCGAGTAGTTACATGGGAAAATGGATGGCAGAGGTACAAATATATAACAAATATTTTGCTATTTATTTTATGTTGACAAAGAAATCTTAACTTTCACCTAAATAAAAATCGGCATCATTCTAACGGATTTAGTCTAGTCTAACCCAAATAGATTATAAGTACAATGGATGGCAAGAGAAAAATCGACAATGTGCTCAGATTGTCGATTTTCTGTTGCCACAAATGTAAAAAGAAAGACGACAAGTCCTAATTAGTTTTGCGAAGACTCAGCGGAGATAAATTTTGTCTTTGGAGGAATACGTAGAAAATATTTACAACTCACAATTATAATGAGTATTTTTACTGTCGTTACTCGTTAGGTGGCTTTATTCTTTTTTTTTCTCTGTATAACTATGTAAACTAAATAGTCCGACTGAAGTATACACATTATACACAAAAAAAGTAAAAAAAAAAAACAATAACAAAAATACAAAAATATTTTTAAAAATTTATTAAAAAATTAATTGACCTTTTTGTTTCAAATTTTTTATCATGTGATGACATTTAGGTTCCTTAATCTTTGGAAAACCCGGATTTTCACAAAAAGATTAAGAATGTCTCTTGCACATGGATTTAAATTAGTCTCGTCAATTTTTAAAGAATTGAGCCACACTTTCTTCTTCTTTTGGTTCTTAGGGAATTTAAATCTGGATGTCCCAGGGGGTGGACGGCATCCAGGCACGAAACAAGTTCTACCCCCTAAATGAAAAAATATAATCGATGAAAACCAAAAAATATCATTTAGTTCATAATTATGTAATTCTGACTTCGCTGACTTAGTACTAGTCCTATAGTATACCTTTAAAGTACCAACCCCGTCGTAGAAGTCGTAGAATTTTTCAATTGTTGCAGGTTTGGCTCTGCTCAATGTACCGATTTCTAATTAGATACTCGGCTTGTTCTTGTGTTCAAAAAGAAATTATATTTCCATCAGCTGTAAAATGAACAACATGAGTCAATCCGTTGAATGTGTGCACAAAGCTCCAAAAAATAATAGTTCTAGATTCTAACAGGTGTATCATGTTCATGTACGAATCTAGCTATTGGCCAATTTCTTATTCATGTTACCATAGGTACAACTATAGGTCGTATCTAACTATCTACACTGCACTGGTGAAGCGTAACCATAGTGTGACTATGGTTCTACCTATGGTATAATGTCTAAGAAATTGGCCATATATGAGCACCATATTACATAACAATAGTTTAGTGAAGAGATTTGAATAATAAAATACAATAAAAGCACAAATTTAAATAATATTAATTAATATGTTTTGTTTATTGGTGCTATATTAAATGTGAACAAGGTTTCCAAACTATTTTAGACTTTTCAATTCAATATCTTTATTTTTCTAAAGCTTACGCTAAGGTTAAAACTGTTTTTAATTGTTTAGATTCTTATTCTCGCATTTGCCAAATTTTATCCATGAGAAATAATATATGCTTAAATAGAACTAAATATCTTTTTACACACTAATAATAAGAAAACCTGAAAATATCAAAGTCTCTATATAGGTATACGTATTAATAGGTATTTTTATGTATAAATACGTATGCTCAACTTTTGGGTAAAGAACTTACGTATATTTACGTATCTTTACGTATTTATCATACCAAACATTTTTTTTTTAAATGCTTTGGTTTTCCAGAAACGTATTTATACGAAAAATTACGTATACTTTTTACCAAGTAATTTTTCTTAATTTTTAGGTTTTTATTTTACGTATTTTTACGTATTTTTTAGGTTTTTTCTTTACTTAAAAAATTGTATTTTTTAGAGTTTAAAAGTTTAATGGAAACCTAAAAATACGTATATTTTCGTAAATTTTATACCAAGAAATGTTTCAAAGTTTTTAGGTTTTTACTATTCGTATTTTTACGTATTTTTCTTTACTTAATTTTTTTAGAGTTATACAGTTTGAGGCAAACTTAAAAATACGTATATTTTCGTAAATTTCATACCAAGTAATTTTTTAAGTGTCAATATATTCACGAAACCTCAACTGCACAAAAATGCATTTTTAAGTTAGAATTTCAAAATATTTTGTATTCTTTTTAAGAGAATTGTTCTGTGAGAAATTTAATGCAAACATTTTGGAAAATGCAATGTTTCAAAATTGCTATCATTTTTGAGTAAATTTGTGTTTTCATTAGAATCAATGTCAGTAAATTCTCGATTTTTTGATAAAAAGAAGTTTTACTTTTAACAGGTATAATGGTAATTGTATGAAGTATAACACATATTGAATACGTAATTGATGAAAAAGACAAAATGCATATATGAATGTTGATTTAGATGGATATAGATTAAGGAATGTTGATGGTGTGAATTGATCTGTAGACAGAATATTGGATTGGATTGTAAGATAGAGAAATTTGTGTAATTAGTTGTATAGAAATGAAGGAAAAAGTGTATTCAGGAATTTGTTCCAGGGGGAGCTCAGCACCCGTTGGGATCTGAAACCCCCTGAATTCAATAGATTTCACTGTTCCAGGGGGGGGGCTTAGCCCCCATTCCCCCCCTTTGAACAATGCACATGCAAAATTTTGGTTTTAGAACTTGAAAAATACGTATTTTTACGTATAGGTAAAACCTAAAAATTCCAAAAATTAAGAAATGTTAGGATTTTTTGCAAACCTTAATCTCGTTATAGGAAAAGCCTAAAAAATCCTGATTCATTGGATTTTTTAGGCTTTTTACATACGCATATTTTTACGAATTATTCATAAACGTATTTTTACGGATTTTAAATACGTATTTTTACATACGCATTTTTACGTTTGTCAAATACGTACTTTTACCAAAGAAATGGTTACGAAAATACAAATGATCATATGTATGGAAAATACGTATTTTTACGCAGCGCTCGGTCCAGAAATAGTCTTAACCTAACCTAATCCCTCAAATAATACAAAAATAAACAGCTGACGTAGGTCCCATATTGCAGTAGGTCGGAAAGTTAGTAGGTAAGAAGTTCAGTAGCTGGGATGTTGCGTATAGACGATGATGTAACATTCCAACGCATAATATTTCCAGCGGCATTCAGAGGGAAGTTGCGCATGTCTTATGACTGTATAAAGCGATATCTAGGACTTACCCGCAGTCTTTTCTCGACCATCTCTTTTATCATATTGCTTAAAAAATAGTTGGCTCCTTATCGCAACACGGGAAAGGTTCTGACTTACAAAATTTAAAACTTTACCTATTTTTAAGGATAGGATTTCTCATAAGTAAAAGTGACTAATTAAAGCTTCTTTCTCTCTATATTTCTGTCAGATGATGTATTTATATATTTTAAGTTTAACCATATTTATCTGTTTCATTTAATTTATTTTGGTAAAAATGAAAATTGTCTTTAATTAAATAAAATTCAATGGTAAATAATATGATTGCCTTAAATATGTTTTTAGTTTAGTTAGGTACCAGTAGACACTCCCCTAACGAAATTCTTTCAGACAATATGCCTTTGTGTGGACCTAAACTATCCCTGTGTGGAGTTGTAATCTCGGCCTGGGGAATCCTTCAGCTATCTCTTATGGGAGTTTTCTTCTACATTCACAGTGTAGCTCTCATTGAAGATATTCCCCTGGAGGTTAGTCCGATAGTGTCGTTATTTAAGAGAATTTATTTAGTATGGATACTGAATATATACGGTTTAGATCAAGGATATTTGTATAATAAAATTTATAATTGTTTATCAAAATATTCAGTAGTATAAACATTTTCCCCCATTTTTTTCCTTGCTCGTCGAAGCTTGTTCACAGGCCCCTTCTTAGGTTGTAGTTTTTGTTAAATAAAAATAAGTAAGGAAATAAACAAGGCAACTTAGGGGTTTAACAAGTCTAATTGAAACTTATATAACATTTACATGTACACAGGCCTCGATCGGGATGTAATTTTGTTAAATAAAATTGCATAGGAAAATAACTTTTACAAATATTATAATGAAGTTGCGCCTTTTAGATCACTTCCCCCCTCCCCATTTTCCCAATATTTTATCATAATTTTTCCAGATGGTTGATTTATGAATTTATTTGTGGTCCAAATATAAATATCTTTTGATCAAAGACCTCAATTTGGTTTTAGTTAATGAAATAAACCCATCCGATTATTCACGTTATTGAAAATAGCTTGAAAATGAGCCAAACTAACTGTGACATTTCCTCTAAAACCTTTCCTCATTAACCTTACCTTGAACATAATTTGATTCAGACTTGTGAGAACTTTTAATGTAATTGGTTATGTTTGCTCAAATGACTGACTTACTTTAAGTATTTTAATATAAAAATATTGTTGAGTGTAGTTATATTGCATACATTACTTTGAAGGGTTTGCGATACTTACATATAGGGTTTACTTCTGGGAAATACCTATCACGCATTTAGGGATTACTTCCAGGGACTACGATTGTATGGATTCATTTTCAGAAACCACTCATGTAGGGACCTTAACTTACAGGGACATCGCACATATAGGGGTATACTTCCAAGAATCGGTCACATAGAGGTTTACTTCCAGGGACCACGGATTGGGGGTTCACGTCACATTCTCTTCATGGTACAAGAATCTTAATTTTCTTCATTAGCCATAATTCTGCAATATCTTTTGCGTGAGGCGCTGGGTTCTACCAAAGTGGACACCAATCCACTTTCTGGTGGATGAAAAATTTGCTTTAATTATCTAGTGGGAACTTGTTCTACACACATACCACCCCACCTCAAAGCTCATCAATATCTGATAAAAAAAAATAATTTTATTTTAAAAAAGTTGATCAAAATTTGTTAGAGGTTACTCAATCGTTAT
Source organism: Eurytemora carolleeae (assembly GCF_000591075.1). Taxonomy (NCBI): domain Eukaryota; kingdom Metazoa; phylum Arthropoda; class Copepoda; order Calanoida; family Temoridae; genus Eurytemora; species Eurytemora carolleeae. The sequence continues at coordinate 239,550 of NW_019396375.1, read as the reverse complement.
CAACAAAGTAAAACGCGTAGATTTTCTTAAATTGCCTTTAAGGTGGACCTAATGGATGTTGTGTGCAGCGTTTCGGATCCGGATCCGGTCGGATCCGTATCATTTGGTCGGATCCGGATCCGTATCAGGAAACGTTGATATGGATCCGGGTAGCGCCAAAAATTAACCAAAACCATGGAATAAATAAATCAAAATGGTTCGTAAATGTATTATTTACATGACGAAAATTTTTCAAAATTATCTTTAATAATTTAATGTTTACATTTATATAATAGTAATGACGACATTTTTAACTTTAGGATTACTATAGTTTATAAATTATAACCTTGCATAACATTTAATAGGGAAAATCCGATTCACAGAATCAAAAGTTACCTCGGATCCGGATCCATCATCACGGATGCGGATCCGCGGATCCGGATCCGAATCAAAATGATATGGATCCGAAACACTGGTTGTGTGACTAGTTTTTGCTGTATGAATGGGTAATGATACGATATTAAAATGGATTCGGATTGTATTCTATGAATATATTTTCCAGGAGGAATACACTGACCTTAGTGAGCTAAGGAAGGAAATGGAGTCGGGATATAATCAGAACGCATTGAACTGCTGGATTGCTGCTCTACTATACCTCGTCACTCTTTGCTTCTCAGTTCAACAGTTCTGGATGAACAACAGAAGCACCTACAGGTGAAGTATTATCAATCCAGGGGAAATTAGTTTTTTTTTATTATCCTCACGTCCCCTGTGAGGACGAGGATAAAGTAGAAACAAATCCTGTTATGCCGAATAGTTTGAGGATATCTATATTTGTTATTTATCATGTTAATCAAATTTTATTATTTTAGGGTTTGAGATTAGCTCAAGAATCGAGACACCACAAATCCTCTTGATGATTGACCGGCAATATTTCACATAACTCCTAGATTTAGAAATAATTATTTTATTCCAGATCGTTTACAATTAAATTTCTTTTTAGATTTTCCAAACTTTCTTTGTAACGAGTCTTGTATAATGTTTAATGTCAGTAGCTATAATAGGAATAATTTTTATCTATTTGAACATTTCCTTTTCAAATATTTAATCATCATTTTGTCTAAAGAATAATTATGATTAAAATTATGATTTATCCTCTGAATCCTACGTATTTATTATAGTTCATCATTTCTGTGATTTTTATTCATTTGGGAACTTGTATTTATTTAAAGTGTTTTACTCTGTAAAAATATAAATGATTTTTTAATATGGAACTACAGGTTCCTAATCATTCGTTATATATGATTAAAATAAAGTTAAGTGTTAACGTTTTATATATGTTCTTAATTCTATGCTGGAAAATATTTTAGTGAATAATCCAGTTTTAATTTAATTTCATAAACAGTTTGTTTCAGATTATCAAGATTGTCAAGTAGTTGGTCCTTTAAGTCTGATCTAACTAAAGGTAAGTTGGAATTAACATATTCTTAAATCTTAACCTTTTTTCCCTTGTTCCGTAGATCACTTTCAAGTCATAAATTAGAGAGTGCCGTTAACGATTAAAAAGAGAGATTAGAAAGAAATCCTTTTATGTGGCATGAAACTAAGTGGAATATTTGAAAATCTCTCCGTTAAGTAACATTCCAAAGTTAATGTTTGTATACAGAGATCTTAACCCTAAGATTTTTTCCAATGGGGCTTTTTTATATCCAAGGTGTAAATGTGCTATACTTTTAAACCCAGAATTCTGGATATCATGGACAAAACTTGAAAAAAAGAGATAACAGACATCCGGGCCTTTTGTTACTGAGGTCTTTGATGGATCTTAGAAGTAAAGGCCAATTTTTTCATGGCATGAAATGGTGCCACTTTGAGAAATAATTCAAAAATTTCAACTTTATTGTAATTAAATCATACAATTATTATTATTATTTAACGTTTAGTTATTTTTCTCTGCAAAATACAATTTAGGGTGGGTTGGTTTTTCACTTTTTCTTCCTTACAGCTAAGGGTGTGTGCGTGACATATACCATTGAAATTTTTAGAACTAAGCTGGAAAAAAATATCAAAAAGTTTAAAGTAATGACGAACTGAGAGCTACTTAAAAAAAGTTGTGAGTAAGAGCGAAGAGAAAATCGTAAAAATATATCAATAAGGGAATCTTACGATCCGTCTCGAAATTATTAAACCAATTAGGGACAACATTTTTTTACTATTGAAAATTTGTCCCCATCCTTCCCCCATACATTTGTACAGAGTACAAAGATACTTGCTGCAACTCTTAAAATCCAATGTACTGAAAGTACAAGTAAGAATTAGACTAGAAGATCGATTGAATTGAGTGTTGGAAAACTTCATTTACAGATATTTCATAGATTAACTTTTTAAGAGAGTGAGAGAAAAGTACATAAATAGGACATCCAACTGATAGGACTTCCTGTAAACGAGACATCTATGTATAAATTTGGCTTGTCTGTCTTTATATCCGTTTGTCTGTGTGTTTGTTTGTATCCAATAAACGTCAAAACGGCTTAACCGATCGGGCCCAATTTTTTTGTGGGACATCACGTGACCACAGGGAAGGTTTATGAAGGATCAAATTTTCAAATATTCATTAAAGTTTTGAAAATTTTGAAAATCCACGAAATTTTTTGTGAAAATACGCGAATTATTTTTGTTTTAATTTACGATGTACACAAAGAGAACATGTTCACAATTAATTTAGAAGATGGGCGCGAAGCGCCCTAAAAGCCTAGTTTAATAGAATACGATAGGGGTTTTCATGCAGTGGTAACCCGAATCATTTTCTTCGCAATTTTTCTTTGATTTTGAAATGTTGCTAACGGTTTTAAATTTGTGTGACAGAAAATCCTGACCCAAATAATATTTTAGAAGAAAAAAAACTTCCGATAAGGTTATATTTATTTAGAAGAAAAAAAATTTCTGACATGGTCGATGGCCATGAAAGTTCCTCACTTTCTAGTTATTGACCTTACTCCTTTCCAATAACTTTCTTTATCTAAGAATCTATCCCTCTTAAACTTGCTTGAAATGGGTAGAACTGTTATTGATGCTTTAAGTAAGATTATATTTGAAACAATCATCTGGAGTTATCTGGCTTCCGGCCACCCGCCCATAATTCTTCTCAATAAAAAGGCTCATCGATATATGAATGAAATTGCAAAATACTGTTTGGTGAGCCACTACTTTTTGGAGTCTAACTTAAAATCGTTGATGTTAAATGTTCAAAAGTTTTTGTTTTTCTTAAGTAGAACTATATTAATTCTATTAATTGCGTTTTACAGAATGACCCGTCACGGACTTAACTGTACCAACTCTGCTGTGTACAGCTATGCTGAAAGAAAGAAAGACCAGAAAGCTGCTGGTTATGGAGCTGAGCGCATGCGTCTAGGCAAGGATGCCGTGAAGGGGTTTGACTGCTGTTCTTTAACACTGCAACCAACCTCAAGACCTGTTATAACTCCACAAGGGTGGATTTTTGACAAGGTATATTATAACAAACCAACTATTATTTTAATTTGTTCTCCTTAGCTTCGAAAATTATGCACCGGGGGGAGGGAAGTCATTCTTAAACACATATACCCTTGAATTCAATTCTATTTTAGGAAGCCATTTTCAAATTTATTCTGGATAAAAAGAAAGAATATGAGAAGAAAATGGCAGAATATGACCGACAGAAGGACTCGGAAATGGAAGAGTTCAGGTTGGTTTTAGTAAGACTAAACTGAATCAATGTTTTTGTGTAGGTTGCAATTTGAATATACACAAATCCTCTTGATGATTGACCGGCAATATTTCACATAACTCCTAGATTTAGAAATAATTATTTTATTCCAGATCGTTTACAATTAAATTTCTTTTTAGATTTTCCAAACTTTCTTTGTAACGCGTCTTGTATAATGTTTAATGTCAGTAGCTATAATAGGAATAATTTTTATCTATTTGAACATTTCCTTTTCAAATATTTAATCATCATTTTGTCTAAAGAATAATTATGATTAAAATTATGATTTATCCTCTGAATCCTACGTATTTATTATAGTTCATCATTTCTGTGATTTTTATTCATTTGGGAACTTGTATTTATTTAAAGTGTTTTACTCTGTAAAAATATAAATGATTTTTTAATATGGAACTACAGGTTCCTAATCATTCGTTATATATGATTAAAATAAAGTTAAGTGTTAACGTTTTATATATGTTCNTTGTTTCTCCTCTCATTATCATCCTAATTTACTTGTTATTATATATATGTAATATGTATGAAGGTAATTTTTACAGATTGATTTAAAAGCAATGTTATGACTGCATCTGCTGAAGAAATTTAAACCCTCATACATGAACATAAAGGACAATGAATGAAAAATTGAAGAAGAAAAATTTAATTTTGATGTGTGCTTTTTCAAAAAAGGTTTTATTTTTCTTAAATGTACTGTTTGTACGGATTTTTTTTCAAATGAACATTTTTTCCAAAAAATGTACGGATTGTACGTATTTGCTCTGAAAATGTACGGAGTTATGTACGGATTTTTTCAAAAATGTTTTGGCCACCCTGTATACATTTTAAATTATTTATTTTCAAATGAGCCTGGTCTCGGAAGCGGGAGGATTAATTTTTTAAACATGGTCAAAACCACGAAAATGGTTTCATAGAGGGAAATAATTAACCTCATTCAACTAAGTTTTTTTTGACCAATTTAAGACATGTTTTTAACTCGATAAGTAAAAAAAAATTAGGTTAGTTTTTCTTAGCTTACCTGACAGTATTTGAAAAATGGTTAGAAATATCATATTTGCTAGATCATCAGAACAATTTGAGCATTATTTTTTTATTTTTTGTTTCTTGCGGCAAGATGATATTAATATGCAAAAATTGTGTGAAAAGCCTTAAAAGACAAGGGTGTAATAATAAATAAAATAAACTTTGGTTAACTTTTGGTAAAAGAAATCAAACATTAAGTTCAACGTTACGTTTTACTCCATCCGATGGAGTGAAGTGTCCTACTGTACATTTGGGCAGACAAATTAGATATTAGGGCCAAAAATAACCATACAAATTTCTAGCGCCCTTGGAAGAGAATAATCTGCAAAAGTCGACAAGGCCTTTTTCTAAATATGTACCTTCTAAACTTAAGTTTAATTGGCCTACAGTTTAACCCAGAACATCAGTGGCATTGAAAGAATTCATAAATTGTCGTCTTGACAATTTATCAATTGGTTTTATATTATTACACATAAATCTCAGTAATTGTAAAAATAAATAAATAGCCATAAAATATGCGCAAACTGTTCTATTTAGCTCCATATAATTATTTAATTTAAATCTTAATATCTGTCGCATTCCATTTTCAGTATGTTAAAAACATTTTATAAACTCGTTTGATGGCTCTGAAGGTCTTGATAAACTGTATATAACTGAGTTTGGGAAGAATTTTCACTTTACTTACTTAAAAAATAAATCATGTTCCACATTATTGGTTCGTAAGCACGCTTTTTTAGTTGAATAACTTTGTCAAAAAATAATATTTTTTATATTTTTTGATCAAAATCAATTTTGAATAAAAGCGAAATTTAAGTCTTTAAAAAAATTCTAGAAGTTATCTAGAATATTGTGCTTGATTAAATAACATTATAAAAATGTCTGTCCCTTATACGTGGTGGTTTTGACCATTAACACTTAACACCTTGTGTATAATTCTACTGGTATTAACCGCCAAAAAACATACATCTTTAGTGTTCTATGTTTAGAGATATTGCTGCAGCAGAGAAGGAGCAACTTAAACAGAAGTTTGAAGAAACCGAGAAAAGTATTGTAACCAAACGCATAGACGCTAAGAAGGTGAAAATATATTGGTTTTGGTTAAAAAGTTACATACATTATTTTATTCAGTTTATTTAGACAAATGATGGGGCAGAAATCAGTAACATGACAGAAGACAGGAAGAGGGTACTTCCAGCCTTTTGGTTACCTAGCTGTGGACCTCAGGTAGTTTATTGTAGTATGAAGTAGTAAATGAACAATGCTCTAAACCTTAACTAACTGGTGTGAATTTATCAAATAAGGACAGATTTTTCATAAGAGCGGCCCCGTAATTTTGATGTTATCTTTTTGGGATGCCAAAAAATGTAAAACGGGTATTTTTTTATTAATTAAAAAGTTGGTCTTATTAAATTTAGTTAAGTAAAAATACATCTTTGAAAAAATTTAATTAAGTACCGGTCTGCAATGCATTTATAATCATATAATCAATAAAGTATTCCATACTTCTTGATCACAGCGTTCAGAGTTTACATTGTTTCAGGCAAAGAAGAGTAAGGTTGAAAAGCCGGATAAAACAGTTTATTGTCCTATGTCGAGGAAACCAATTCGAGTAAAGGATCTTGTAGATGTTCAATGGACAGTTGCCAGAGATCCAGACGATAAGCGTAGCCTCATCGCCAGGTTAATTTTATTTTACCTCATATATGTATATTATAATTATATATATTAAACTTTTTTGTATGGTTGTTGGCTTGTAATTGGTAAACGTTGAAAACAGATTCATTTAAAAAATATTAGGTTTTATCTTAAAAACCATGTATTGTAGTTTATTCCACAGTTGCATAATTATTTTAGATTCTGTTTTAGTGGGAAAGTTTTAAATTTAAATTTTTGGTGTTAAATTACACATATCATTTTGCCATTTGAGGAATTGTCTACGCTTTACGAATTAAACAATTAACACAAAGAAAAAACAATAAAAATGAAACAATGTATAGAGTTATACATTTTGCCTAGTACACTTTGGCCAAGTTCAATTTCACCTAAACAGACACAGTGAGGCTTAACCCGTTCAAGGCATGAAGTTTGTGCTCAGGCATGAAATTAATTCTATGTTAAAGAGAGGGTAAATCTGAGTTCAAAATGTAAAAAATCTAAATCCGGAACCGAGGGAATCCTGAGAAAATCCACATTTAAGATTTGGAGAAATTCAGGTTTCAGTTCTGATTTCACAGATGCTTGACAGTTCAATATATTCTAGCACGACTATTTTAGAACAAATATTTAGAAGTACCCATCTTATTTTTGCCCTGTTTTGGGGGTCTTATAAAACGATGTTTCGTCTAAAACGCGTCTAAATGGTAGTTTCTGCGCTACGCTTACAAAATTTAGATTACATGAAGAAAAACCAATTTATACACACGTTCTTTGTATTTTATTAAACAAATGAGGAATTAAATTAAATATCTTTCTTTTTTTAGTGCAGAAATATTAATAAAAATCTCTCAGAAGTGTCTGATGTTACATGAGCAGACAGTCTTCTTTAGTTTCTCCAGATATCCAGGATGTTTTATTCGGTCCAACCTTCCAGAAAAAATCAGATCTTGTTGAAATCTTGATGAGATGACTTTAGATCCGTGGTTTAGATGATGAATTCCAAGGTTTAGATGATAAAGAATTGTTAACTCCATGGTTCGGGTGATAAACTACATGGTTTGAATGCAGTACTTAGGATCCAGAACCATTGGATCCGCATTTGCAAGATTTTGGAAAATACGGATCCACGGATCCGGATCCAAGGGGCAAAATATCAACCAAAAACTTCAAAAAAAATTACTCTCTAAACGCGCTTTTTGGTGGAAAATGTTACTTCTTTCGCATTTTTGCAATCTTGACACCATGAAATGAACTTGAATTTGCTTTAAGATGCTTTCAAACATGTAATCCCTGAACAGTTTTGCGCGATAAATTCTCAAATCCCCCGCGCGCGCGCGCATTTTAGAAAATACAAATACATCAAACGACAGGTAAATTGGGACGAGTAATTCATTTCTGTGGTCATAATAGACATTGGAGCGCTCTGATCGGCACACTAGTAGCCGTGCAGAGTTACTTTATGGGTCATCTTGCCACACATTTTACATGTCTTATAGGTAATTAGGCACGGGGATTCTATTTCTTGGGTCAAAAACGTAGTTAGAGCACTCTGATCGGCGCGCTAGTAGCCAGCAATTACGTTTAGGATCATCTAACCACATATTCTTCGAGCTGTATATCAATTTACAGGGTACAAAAAATCCATTTTCGATGTCAGATTAGATGAATTCCTCGTCCCAATTTACCTGTAGTTAGATTTATCGCATGCTACTTTTGTTTTGAATAATGCTTAAATTGAAAAGTTTAGAATCGCAGGGATTACATGTTTGAAAGCATATAGTTGCAAATTCAAGTTCATTTCATGGTGTCGAGATTGCCAAAATGCGAAAAAAAGTAACATTTTCCACCAAAAAGCGCGTGCGCGTGCACTTTAGCTCAGATTTTTATAAAACTGAATTTTACAGTTACAACACATAATTTAAAGTTCACGTGCAAAAAATCAGCGTTCTACGACAATTCTAAGTTATGTTTTATCACTGTTTTAATTTTCCGAAGAATAATACGTTTTGCCCCCCCCCCTTTAAAGAAATAACCTGGATCCGTATCCACTTTTTCCCAGTGCGGATCTAGGATCCAGATCCGGATCCGCATCAAGATTAAATGGATCTTAAGTACTGATTGAATGAAAAACTTCATGTTTTAAATGATAAACACAATGGTTTATATAAAAAAATCAATATTCTATGCATTGAATGGAAAACTCAATGGTTGAAATGATAAACACCTTGGTTTAGATTATTGCAACACGACATAGACCGTAAAAAAATCAATTTAATTTCAAACAAATCATTCAGATATTACAACCTATAGTCATCGATTATCTTTCGCCACAATTGTATATAGTTCATATTTTATAATGTTTGTTTCTCTTGTCGCTTGCGCAACTATCTAAGAAAGAATGCCGCACACCACTCACAATTTTCGAAATCCGTTGAAAACGTTTTCTAAAAAATAAAACATTATAAAATATAAACTAGGATCCAGATCCGGATCCGCATCCAGATTAAATGAATCTTAAGTACTGCTTGAATGAAGAACTTCATGTTTTAAATGATAAACACCATGGTTTATATAAGAAATCAATATTCTATGCATTGAATGGAAAACTCAATGGTTGAAATGATAAACACCTTGGTTTAGATAAAAAAAACTCTGGTTTAGAGGAGAAAAAAATTCCTTGGTTAAAATGATAACACCATGGTTTAGATGAAAAAATCCATGGTTGAAATGAAAAAATCCATGGTTGAAATGAAAAAATCTATGGTTCAAACGAAAAACTCTTTGGTTTAAATGGTTTAGATAAAAACGCCATGGTTCAGATGACATACTCGAAGGTTCTGGTGACCAACTTTGAAATATATATACAAAACTCCAAGGTTCAATTGATATACTGTAAAGTTTAACTAAAAAGCTTGATGATTGAGGAGAAAAACTTCAAGGTTTAGATGATAAACCCAACAATTCAGGTGATATTCTCTCAAGCTTTGGATGATAAACTTCTAGGTATAGATGAAATATTCCATGGTTAGAATTATAAGGTTCATGATTCAGGGGATGAACTCTTTCCAAACCCATAGTTCAGGAGATATCCATTCCATCTTTGGGATTCTTGGTAGTTTGAATAAGGCGTTCTCTGAACTTGATGTCATCTAAACCTGGGAATTTATTACACGGATCACGTATCTAAAGTCAATTCATCAAGATTTTAACAAGTTTCTGGCATTCTCTGGAAGGTTGGGCCGGATAAATCATCCTGGATATCTGGAGAAACTAAAGATTATGGTCTGATCATATAACCTCAGGCACTTCTGAGATATTACTGTTAACAATTCTGCATTAAAAAGAGATACAAGTTTAATCAGTTTCATCATTTGTTTCATAAAATACAGAGAATGTGTGCATAAATTGTTTTTTCTCCTTAAAATCTATAATTTTGTTAGCTTAGCGCAGAAACTGCCATTTGAAGGCGTTTTAGATGAAATATCAAGTTTAAAACACCCCAAATGCGGCAAAAATAATAAGGGTTGTGCAGTGTACACATAACACAGCAGACCTGAACCTGAAGTAGGTTTAACTAAAAGGATCAAGAAATCTATAAACATTTTTGGATCCTGATTTTAGATTAATTTTTACTCAAATCCTAGTCGATTCATTTACAATTTATATGCGTATTAAACAATTTGAAATGTAAAATGATTGTAGAGAGGAGAGATATCAGTGTGCTGTTACGGGAGACGTGTTGAACAATTCATCTCATTGTGTTGTACTCCGTCCAACAGGTCATGTAGTTACCGTTGACTGTGTTGAGAAAATCATTAAGAAAGATTGGCAGCATCCTCTAACAGGTTAGACTTCTTATCAAATGAAACTAAGAGCAAGCTCTTGATAAATATAATTGTTTTATGGGAATTTGCAAATAAATATTGTAGACCAACAATCTTTCAATTTCGCTTTAGTGTGCTGTGTTTGATTTTAACTCAAACTAAATTATTTCTTATCAAGAAATATTTTAACACCACATTAGTCCTGCAATTTAAATTCATTATCAGGCAAAGGACCAAATTATGGGAATGAAGTACAGGCACATTAAGCCCTTCTGCTACAAATTAGAGATTTGAGACTTAGAGACTTCAGAGTTATTTTCTAGGAAGGGGGAGGAATTCTGTATTACAGTGAAACCTTTAATAACGAATACATCGGAAGAATTTATCAAATGTCGCCTTGACAATTTTTCAATGAGTTTTATACTATATTACGTAAATTTCAGTATTTGCGAAAATAAATTAATAGCCATGAATATGCGGGAATAGTTTTTAAGAGTTCCATATAATCATTTAATTAAAAAAACTAAATATCAGCAACATTCCATTATCAGAAAGTGAAGAATACGACATTTGATGAATTCTTTCGATGTATTCGTTATTAAGGGCTTCACTGTAAGAGATTAGTTAAAAGATGCAAAACTTTATATTTACAGAACAACAATCATGCTATCTTGGAAGGACAGAAGTACATAAAATAGATTAAATTTAATTTTTCAGAAGTCGCGTTGGAAAACATGGATCAGACAAAATTTAGCTGAACAGAAAAAAATCCAAGTCATATAAATTGAAAAGCTAGACCTTTATTTTTTTGATTTTCGGACAGTTACAATTCTAGAAGAAAAAAACTTAGTTGAAAATTGATTAAGGCCAATCCTTGCGGAATTAGTCTCGAACGAAAATGCTTTAACTTTTGTTTTCAGGACAAAGTTTGAAGGAGAAGGATATTATCTACATCCAGCGGGGAGCAACTGGGTTCAGTTCAGCCAACTCAGAACTCATTGCGGAGAGAGATCGCCCTGCCATGTCCGTTGCGTAGTTCTCATAGTTATGATATGTTTTTCCTCATCCTCTCAACCTCATCATTTTATCTAAATATCTCCTTAGTTCAGCTTTCCATGTAATTTTACTTCATTTAAAACTTGTTTTCTAATACTATTCGTGTATCGTAAACTAAGTTGAATAATAATAAATAAATATATATTTACAAAAATTAAATATTAGACAGATTGTTTTGCATGTAATGTATTTAACTAATTTGAACCGGAAGTTTATTTTAATGAGAGCTCCGTGTAGAATATTTAATGTCGCTTACAGGTTTGCTCATGTCTGGGAAATGATACATTTTTCTTTAATATTTTCAAAATTACTGCTTAGTTTCATGACTAAATTCATCGACTCCTGTTAACGAGGGGTTATCAGCACGTGATGAGTCGTTTTCGTGGAGAAACTGCTCTCACAACTGTCATCCCTCCAGGTATTAGACTTTCTACATCCATATCTGATCTAAACTTTGCAATCTGCATACTCTTCCTTAATATAAAGATATATAGTTGGAAGCTTGCTTTATATGACGGTTAGGAGGATTAGGACCTAGAAGTCATGCTGAAAATTGTGTAAAATCCTCGATAGTGTATCTTGCGACCTACGCACATCCGCTTTACTACACTTCCGAACTACTAGCACGTGGTTATATAGTCTGCTAGTCGGACATTTGGTTGCAGCGCTTGGCCTCCAAACCTGTCCTAGCCGCAGCGCTCGGCCCAGAAAATGTCTTAACCTAAACTTATACAAAATAATCAGCTGTCGTAGGTCAGAAGTTCAGTAGAGGGGATATTGCGTATAGACGATGTAACATTATCCAAATCTAAAATGTGTTTACGTATTCAATGTTGCCTCAACAATTGAGAAGATAACTAACCTGATATTGTTGGCGTTGGTTCTTCTCAACTCTGTCTTGAAGAAAAACATGTAGATACAGATGAGTATAGTGACGTATAAGACAACAAATAGAAGGTAGTTTGTGTAATCCTTGGGCTCAAGGAACCCTGATTCCTCATCTCCAACACCGTGCCCCATTGAACATGTTTCTATCGTCTAGAACAAGCAAGGTTAGGTATATTCTCAACGTAAGTGCAATGGCTATAAACAAGCAAAATCCGACCTTAATCAATCAAAAAAGACAATAAATTTCCAGTTATAGGGAAACAAAATTACAGATTTGGTTACTTAATATTAATAAAGTGTGATGTGTCTCTTTTGGACTGTACAATTTTTGTAATTTTTATTTTCCTTGACCTATAGTTGTACTTTAAATAAAACTTTTCATTTGGCCTTTAAATATACAAATCAGAGGTGCCAAATGAGTATTTTTATTTTTATACGATTGAGGTCGAAATAAATACTTGATTTATTTCCTTTATTTATTTTTAAAAAAATATTACTTTTTGTTCGAATCAACGATTTTAATTTAAAAAGAAGTTGTCCGGCAAACGAAATCCTGTACTTCCTTGGATTTCTAGGATGTGCGCCAGTATTGTTCACGGCAATGTTTTAAGGAATTAGCCTTTTTTTCATCGTATTCAAAAAATTTCACGTCGTCAATAAAGCCTCATCCCTGTAAGTACATATTTTTTGTAAAACTTCCTTCTAAAACCGATGAGCGCGTGAGCGTACCCAAAAACTTCTCAGCGGTGAACAAATTGCTGAAATGCAATGCTTAGGGGAAGCGATTGCTTCAATTTGCACACCCCTTTAAACTGTGTAATCTCGACGCAGCATTTAAAATACATGCCTTGTATTTGTCTGGTAGAGGGTCGCCTAACCAATTTTCTGTAACCATAAGTAGAACTCCCTGTACTGCTGAGGAGAGGAATATAAAACAAGTAACGGTGGCCTAAAGGGATTCTATTTGAGAATTTTCGGTTTTTGGCTTTTAACATTATAGTTCAGAAACCGGACATTAGAAATATCTGTATACCCTAGCTTTTTGGAAGACAAAGAATAATGACGTGCATTTGTAATTATAATGTCTTCTGTAAAGTTGAAATCTAAAATTTTTTCTTTGTAAGGCAAGCTTGGTTAATTGATATAAAATTAATTTTTGTTGTCAAAATATAAATGGCTCAAATTAAAAAGTAATTAAAGATTTGTGCACTAGTCGTCCTAAAGAATATGTATCTCATTTATTCCTTACATAGTATATTGTCAAACTATAATTCCGTACAATTTACAATGTACATTGTGCAGTGTACACTGTACACTGTACAATTCATATCTGCAAAAGATTTAAAAAATATTAAGATAAATATTTAAAATTTAAAAAACCTGGTCAGCTGGGTACGTAGCCTCTACAGTAAGCTCGAGGGCTAAAGGAAAGACTCCTAATGTGAATACACCCAGGAGTACACTTGCTGCTATAATATACCCCATTACATCTGGCATGAGGAGGAGGTAGGAGAGAACAAGGAGACAAATAATGGAACCAAAACAGCATATTTTTGTTATTTCCACCATTCTTCCCGTTTTCTCTGCTGCTACTCCAAAGAGAACGGTTCCAAGTGCTCCTGAGAAGATGACAATGGAACATGTTAGACCAGCCATCTCATCACTGTAACCGACACTAAATGAAAACCATGAAAAAAATTATTATTTATTGAATTCGACTATCAATCAACTTTCTCGAGTTGGAAATTTCTGGATTGGGTTTAAGTAAACCACATGTTAATGCTCAAAATTCTACAGAAGAAATAATTTCTATAGTTCATTAGAAGAAATCGATAAATATTGAGAATGAGCGAAAGCTAGACTTTAAAACACCACGTTATTTACATAATAAAGTAAACCCTTTATTAAAAAAATCTTAGTTGCTTCTGGTTATAATCAATGTTTGGCCATATTTTGTGAGCAGTATAAACTTTCTTTATATATTTAATATGGTGTTTTAGTTGATTTAATTTAACCTGCACATTATCTGCTCCATCTTGGTCGCTAAACATGAGATGAAGGACATGGCGCCCCCAAGGAACAAGAATATTATTACAAAAGCTTTGTTAGTAAAAACCTCCTTCAAAGTGTGAATATAGTTCATCCTAAAATATATTTATTTCTAAACATCAGTGTTCAGGATTTTAAGAATCTAGATCAGATGTGTATCCCATATTTCAAAAATTGCATGCTTTATAAGTTTGCTTTTATAATATCATGCAAATTTTTACTTTGACCATAGATTTAAATCCAAATAAATTTTTTTCAAACGATTATTATAATCTTTTTTATTCAAATCGTTTTGATTAATATTTTGATTTATTGCATAATTATACAAGCTTGCAATCTTATCGAGAATACATTTTTGTAAATGGATTAAAAACTCACTTTTGTGTTGAGCCCTTTGGAGGTTGAAAAAAACTTAAATGTAAAAAGCCGGACCTCAAATCGATACCCTTTGGGAGGTAAGGGTCGTACTGTCATGTCTGGTAAATATCTTCTACGTTTAGGAAAGAGCTAATTTGTACTAGAGAGACGCTTATGGTTTTGTGTTAGGGGGGTGTAGAATTTGTGTACAGAGTGTCCCAATAAACAAGGGAAGTGACGACTTTTAGATAGTTTTTTAATCTGCACGGCATTTTTTAGTAAATACCCTTGCTAAAATAATTTAGTTAAATAATTAAGGTCGAAAACTCTTAGTCTTGGGATTTCTAAAATGTAGTCTGCCATGTTTCTACCTTTAAAATAAGCGGAGCAATTTCTTTAGACTTCTCTAATAAAATCTAAAATGTTTAAATAACTGATTTCTCTGTTAATTTTCAAAACACAAAAAAGTTTACTATAATTTTGTTTTTGCACACATTCTATGCCATTCATTAGGTAAATGAAATGAAATTACAGGCGATATTTAAGTAGGTTTTTCAATTTCTTCAGGATCAAGTTCGGTTCGTAAAGATCTTTCGAATTATGGAACCTTCCTGAAGCCTTTATTTATAAAAATCCCAAAATTAACTTTGGAAATTAGGGCGGAACCTTTCTTTACGGAATTAGGAACAAATCTGACCAATAGATATTGCACAGAGCTTTAGATGTGACATGCACCTGTGGCTATTTCATGTATAAAAACTTTTTGTTAAAACTTACTTCCTGTTTACGCATAGCTGGCTTGATGGACTTGGTGGGCTTGGTGGAGTGTTAGCTTTCACTTTTATTATGCCAAGAACTGCTCCTATTCCAGCAGGGATGAAAAAAATGATATTCATGAGAGGAATCTGATCCGGGCTTTTAATTATTAGAGGAGTAAGCCCCTGTCCTACAACTATACCTAGAGGATAGCTCATACCGATTACAGTAGTTGCAAGTGTTCTCTGATTGTCTGGAAACCAGTGAAGGGAGATCTAATTTCAGACTTCATTTTACAAATTAAAACTACTTTGAATATTTGGCTATAAAAGTGGGAAAAAGAATGTAATGCATCACCATGAATTATACAGTTGGCTTAGTATTTAACCATCAATTTTCTGGATAACTTTTTTAAGCATTGAAAACCTCTTATTATACATCCTACAAAAGCATCTTCTAATTTGACAAGAAATGTCAGGAAATAGGAATATTATGCGAAATTTTAAAATTATGAACATATGATTTAGTAAGGGACATCTTAAAATTCTGTCAGAAGAAAACCAACACAACCTTTGACGTTTTTTGGTAACAAACAAACACCCATAAAGAAAAGAACTTAGAATTTTTCAAGAGATGAAGACCCAAACGCTATAAGCATTACTATTAAAAAAAAAACTTTGGTAATTTAAAATTAATTAGAATAATGATTAATGATGTTAGTCTTCCTTTGTAGGAACACAGGATATGAAGGGACAGGCAACGCCTGTAGCAGCCTGGCCTAATAGAGCCATCCAGTACTGAACATGGATGGGTATGTATACAGATAACCCTGGAAATGTGCCAACACAGCACAGAAATCCACCAAGGCCTGTAAGAATAGATCCAATCCTAATCCCAAACTTAAGTCCTCTGGACTCCACGAGATATGTTGCAAGAAGACAGGTTGGAATTCCAGCAGCATAACTAGTGTCGCGAGAAGTAAAGATTGTTATCGTTAATATACATTTTTTCATTATACATAATGCATTTACTACAGGGTGTTCTTTTATTCTTGCCAATTTCAAATTGCTGTAACTTTTTTATTGTTGGGAATTTTTTCAATCTGTAAAAATCAAAATATGAACGTGAAATATCACAATTTTAATACCAAAAAGTGCGCAAATTCAGTTATTTCATTTGAGCCCTATTCCAATGTGGTATTTTCTAAAGAACCCAAGATTTGGATTGTTCAGAATTATTCTTCTGACAAAGGATTAACTCAGCTCCGCAGGGATTATACAGGGGGGCTGGATCTTAGCTACCTGTCCATGTGTATAAGTTTACTGATCAAGGATATTATGAGATTATGGTCTAATCATACAGTACAAACATCAAATATGCAGTATACGCTTTCGGAGGAAAAGTGTATAGGGAGGTTTTGTATCTTGAATTTTACTCAGTTTTGTCAGAACCGTTTATTATTGATGAAATATTGTTCTGTGAAAGACTAATATTACGTCTTCCTGTGAAAATGTAATCCTGCACACGATAAAGGAGTAGTGGATTTCTATAGTTAAATGGAAAACAAATTCTCCTAACTAAATATTTTCAGAAATCACCTCCAAGTGCTGTAATATTGAAGCATGATTCTAAAATGGTTTGACTAGTTGATATTAATTCTAAACTCTGATAAGCTGACCACAGATGAACTTCAGTTTGGTTTTTAGAAGCTATAGCCAGTACAGTCAACTCTGTAGTGGATTATTACAACAGAGCTGGTAGAGCAGTTTATTCTTGTGCAATAATGGATCTGAGTAAGGCATTTGATCTTCTCGGAGTTATTGGAGAGGGGTGTTTCACCTCTAGCATTAAGGTGTTTAATGTTCATTTACTCAAATAAAAAATGTAATGCTAGATGGGGTAATGCGTTCTCAAATACCTTCAGTGTACAAAATGGAGTCAGACAAGGTGCAGTTTCTTCCCCTGTGCTAATCTGTATATACATTGACAAAGTTATTAAGTTATTATGCTGTTTATCGATTGGATGCCAAATCCAAGGGTGTCTACATGGGTAAATGGCAAATGCAGATGATATTATTCTGTTTTCTCCTAGCAGAACAGGTCTTCAGGAAATGGTGAAAATTTGTGAAAAGGAATTGAGTCTTTGTAACAAACTCTGATTTTCTAATCCCTATATTTTTTCCCCCTGATGGTGTAAACCTTTGATATTTCAAACTTAGATTTTTTCATCAACAGAATTCATAGTTTGAAATATCTAAGGTCTACGGCATTGAATTACAAAGATAAAGAGATTTGAAAATCATAATTCGTGACAAAGACTCAATTCCTTTTGCCAAAGCTACTAAACTGAAATTTAGTACAAATATTCGAATCGAAAAATGTAAAACTAAATGACTTTTACATTTAGGAAATGTTCTGTAAAGTGATAATTCAATGACCATAGATTGCAATAAAAAACGAGCTATTTTCATTCCAAAAATTCATTCCCTTAACCCAGAATTTTATTTTAACAGTCCTGATGTTATTTTGAAACTGTATAATATTTATTGTTGTAGTTTTTATGGATCTAGTATTTGGGACTTGAGTTCCCAATGTGTTTCAAATTGTGTACAGCATGGAATACTGCTATTAGAATTCTTTTTAATGTACCTAGAGATACGCATAGGTACTTGATTGAAAGTATTTCACAACGTTTACATGTAAAAACTATGTTAGCTAGTAGATCTGTGTCTTTCTATGATACTATTAAAGCAAGTTCTAAGCTTTGCATTAGATTTCTTTCTAATAATTATGTAAAAATGACCTTAACACAGTTCTTGGCAGAAATTTATTTTCTATTGCAAATGATCCTAGTAAAATGTTAGTTAAGAAACAAATAAAATATTGTGATATACCATTGGAACATGCATGGAAAGTTCCGGTTTTACAATAACGAATAATTTATATGTTGAAGGGTTCGATGATTACGTAATAACTGAAATGATAAATATGTTATGTAATGAGTAATGATCAATGTCGTCTATTTGGAAGTGGAGTACATGGGCGGCCTGTATAATTAGTAAAGGCCATCTATATATAAATTTGGCTTGTCTGTTTGTTTGCATTCAATAAACGTCAAAACGGCTGAACCGATCGGGGCCAAATTTTTTGTGGGGCATCACGTGACCACAGGGAAGGTTTATGAATGATAAAAATTTTAAAAAATTTAGTTTTAAAGGTTTTTAATTTTGCAAAAAAAATATGAATTCTTGAAAATTTGCGATTTTTTTTTTAAATCCGCAAAAAAATTTTCTTCTTTGTTTTAAAATGTAAACAAAAAGAACATGTTCACAATTTAAGTATAAGATGGGCGCCCTAAAAGCCTAGAAATAAGGGCGCGAAGCGCCTTGAATTTCTAGTTACTCTATATACTATAATAACATAGTTGGGATTATATTATATTGCCACCACCAGAAAGAAGAATGTTCCAATTGTGATAGCCTTCAAGAGAGTGATTGTTGAGAACTTTGCGAAGAGAATCTCAAGAGATACTCGGCTGAGGGTTGCTGATAATTTTTGTACCAGAGCCAAATTATGCATTCAAGAGAAAGGTGTCCATTTTGAATAATTGTTAGAGCAAAAGAAGTGAACCAATTGATATAACAAAACGTTCATATTTGTAGATTAAAGATGTCACTGAATAAATGTAACCAGATCTATATTTTTGTTCATTATTAAGGTTTCAAAATTGGCATAATTAAAAGGACACCCTGTATAAGTATTGTTAATCTCTAAGAAAGATAAATGTAAGTAATCGGGATTAAAAAGGAAAGGATAACAGTATATTAATTTCTAAACATAGAGATAAAGAATTTTTTTAAGTCATCTAGTTTCCTGCCTCACAGTTGGAATCATATCTAACTGATCTCCTGTAACCTCATAATATGCTGCGGCCTTCTTCGCTACGGCTGGGAACGCTATCCAGTGCGCATAGTTTGCCAAATTCAAAATAACCACAGTTGCCATTAACCACCATCTGCAACATAATTATTTATTAATGATTAATTCAAATAATAACAGACCATTTAAAGATTTCTTAATGTACTTGAACTTTTAAAAACCCTGGGCTCCCTTTCGTATTTTTGATTAAGACAATTAAAAAATATTTTACATTAATGATTTTAAAACATTTTTGGAGTAACAGAAAATCTACTCACGTTCTTCCCTACAATATTAATGGAATTGCAGACATTTTAGTCATTGAAAAATAACCGTGGAATTGTTAAACTTCCTTTTTTTACTAATTAAACTTTAAATGATATTATTAACAGCTGTTAAAGGGGAGATACATGGTTATCAACAAAGGATGAGACTTCAGAGACTATTGTACGGAATCTGTTTATAGTCCCTTTTCTTGCATTTAGGGTTTCTTGTATGCCAGAACCGCTTACTCATTTACTAAAACCTCAAAATACTCAATTGAATGCAGAAACCAAAACTCAAGATTAAAATGTCATATTTTTAGAGATTTGAGTCATCTTTACAGTCTCATCTTTTTTGGGTAACCCTGTATATATAATTTAAAGTTTTATTTAAAGTTTTAAATTTTATTTCTAATTTTAAAAGATTAATTTCACAACACTTAGTAATGTTATTATTATTAATTCTTCTATAATTAACCGTACTTTTCAAGATATGAAATAATTGCTAGCTGACGTATTATTGACAATCGATAGATAAGAGTATTTTAGGCATGCTCCTGCTCCACCTTATTATATATGAATCTAAACCTTGCTCATTTTCTCTTTCTTTGAAACTTACTCAGTATAACTCCTTTTCTCAATCTGTCTCACTCTCAATCGTTGTATCCCCTGACTGACTTCTTCTCTTTCTTACACATTAATCTTTAATACTTGAACCTTTCAGGGTAGACTTTGTAGTTTGTGAGTTTGTTAAAAATTTGGCTCAGTTCTCTGTCCTCCTCTTCCTTCCTTGATATCGGATCCATACTTTTGTGAATATTGAATCCTTTTTTGATGTACATACATTTCAACTACATTCTTCAATCTTAATCATTTTAACCATCAAAGTCTTCTATAAAATGTATTGAAATGTGCATTTATGAATGTATATTTTAAATGTATGTTTTAAATCTTGTTTAAGTACAATTTGAAGTTGTTCTTTTAGTCCTGACATGACTCGGAAGCTTGAATAAAATATAAAAAATAAACTGGAATAAAAGCCAAAAATTAAAAACTGGAGAGGAAAATAGAATCTTTAAGAAAACAAAATGAAGAAATTAAAAATAGTGTTATGATTTGAAAGCTGGGATGGAAATATAAACAACTAGCTGAAGGGCCCGGCGTTGCCCGTGGATTTTTTTTAAATCGAATTTTTTAGCCTTTGTCACACTCAGGCTACCCACGAGTGTCCATAAAAAATGTCAGCCCATTTGGTCCAGCCGTTGGCCGACTATAGGGAACATATATACGAATGTCTTGTTTTATTATATAGATTACTGGAATGAAAACTAGTTAAACCAGAGACAAGTAATAAGAATAAATACTTGAAATTAAAATGGAATGAAAAATAGAAATAGAAACCTGGACTGAATCATAGAAACTGGCAACTTCGAATTAGAACAAGAAAATAAAAAATGAAATGGATTTAAAAAATCAGAAGCTATACATGGAATATATATTAAGGAAAATCAAGAACTTAACTCCTGAAATAAACCAGGGACCGAATTTAACAAACTTGAGCTAGGTCGCTGAACTACCTACGACGGTTAAAATCTTGAATCACTGATTTAAAGTTAAAGATTGATAGGGGCTTGAATCAGTGACTCAGGATTTGAACCGGCGGTGGGAAGGTTTACAATTCGATAAATTCGGTCCCAGACGTTTAATTTGTATCAAAAATTAGAATAAACACTGGAATGAAATTTGGAGGAAAAACAAGAAACTTCTTGAAAATTAGAAGCGGAAACTGAAATCAAAAGCTTGAATGAAATCTAATGACAGAAGGGAAATTTTGTAAATAATCACGCTGTTAAACTTCAAGTAAAAATTCAAAATACTGAGCTAGGAGCTAAGAAATATTCAACTGAACAGATAAGGATTGTTCTAATCTCTATAATTTCATCTTACTAAAGTCAACATTTTAAGTTATAACATTTATTTATTGCTGATTGTTTCCAAGAAACTGTTACATTCAGTAGAATTTAATGTGATAAATTTAGTAGAATTTAATTGTACAAAATCTAAATTTTTAAATGATTTCAATGATCAATGAATAAATGCGCAAAATATAAAAATTTGTTTAACCTTTCAAATTATGCTATAGTTTTATTGCTACATATAAAACTTAATTTATATTGCATAATAAATACCCTAAGAGGGCACACCACACCTTTTTTTGTCCGACTGCAAATGACGGAACCATTCACCATTATTTCGTTTAACCAAATCACGTGTGGTCCGGACAAATAATAGGTGTAACTTATTTTCCGTCGTTGCTTCTGTGTTCTAAAATGTATTTGTTATGCCTTATACCATTTTTTTCAAATTTACCAACGTCATGTTATTCAATATGATTTGATTTTGTTTGTTTAAAATGCACTTTGTTTTTTAAAATGCATTTTGTTTGAAAAATAATACGATATTTAAGCCCAATTTAATAATTCCTTCCCTCCCCTTCCAAATGCAGAGAACAATCGGGGAGGGGGGGGGGGCTGTGAGCGCT
>NW_019396375.1:184435-217474 GCF_000591075.1 Eurytemora carolleeae | reverse complement strand
ATGATGATGGGGCTTTGATAATCCCAATGTATTTTACAAATGGGGAAAATTAAATAAAAGAAATACTCAATTAAAGTTGTTTTGTATGCTTTTGTATTCATCTTATTGAAAATTGAAAATACAAATTGTAAAAAAATGTAACAATCCCCCCCCCCAAAAAAAATTAAAGAACCGGAATTGTTAACGTAATTCCACCTCTGTACAATGTAGAGATGGGCATCGTTTATGTGAACGAACGAAATTTTTCATTATTTTTCAAATATTTTTTTTTATGGAATAGTTTAAAATTTACCGTGGCATTTAAACCGCTCTTTTGTGTGTACCCCGCCATATTTCCTCATTAAAAAAATTAAGCAAAATTCTTCCTTATTAAGTTTTTGTTAGCTGCTGTGGAAGAAAAAATTTATTTGAAATCAATACTGGTCAGGGGCGTATTGAGGAGGGGGCCGGTACTCCTGTGCACCCCCTATATATGCACCCCTGAGCCAGAGACAGGCTCTTATATATCTAACTTGCATATATATTCAGATTTTTTTTATTTCTTATCAATTGACAATGTCACAATTTGTCCATTTTATGATAATATGATATACTCAAAAAATGAAATATATTTTTTAAAGATTTTATAATGGTATGATTGGTAATTATGGTCAGGTGATTTATAGTCATGTTGATTAATATAGATTTTAAGCTTTAAGCTTCACATCAACCGTTAGGGGGTGCACAAAAAATCCGCCAAAAGATCTTAACCCTGGGCTAAACCTCCACTACGCCCCTGATACTGGTGAATCTGGGGATATTTTAAATTGAAAAGATATGATCTGTGAGGAACTTTTAGTATCAACTTCATCGACTCTTCACTTAAACAACGCCATAAGCGACTCCAAATAGTACCTTTGAAACATGAAGCTTAGAAATTTAAATTGTTGAAAGAAAGTATGGTTATTTTCTTGCAATTGTATGTTGTATAGCGCATACAACATACAATTGCAATTGTAAACATTATCAAGAATTCTCTGGAAAAGCCGAGAGTTAATTTAAATTTTCAGATACAAATACGAAAATGTTACCAAAGTATTAGTATATTAAATGATAAAAAGAGATTTACTATTTTATTTAAAATATAGAAACACAATTATCACACAAATGCAGACATTTTCTCTTCCAATCTTCAATTAACTTCATATTTAGCAAGAAATCCCTAAATAACATTTTATAAATGAATATAATTAATTTCAACTATTCTAAGCTTATTTATTAACAGAATTATGAACAATCATATATATATACAGGGTAAGTCAAAAAAAAGTGTGATTTGCGGCGCCTGGTACAAAATTGTACCTTTTTTTGTGCAACTCTCCTGTATGGTGTTTTTTTTTCAATATTTTTTGAAAATTCGAATTTTATTTTGGTACTCAAATGGCCCAAAAGAAAATCCGTGAATCTTTTTTTTCTTTTCAGAAAAGCAAAAATGTGTATTAATAGTATTTCTCTCTAAATCTAAAATGTTATTAAGATTGAATCACAGAATCCCAGAAAATTGGCAAAATTGTAATAAGAAAATTCGCAATTTTCAGTTCTGGTCTAATTTTTACGGAAAAGTTATTTAAATTCTCAAGTTCCTTTCTTCAAAGTATATTCTAAAGTATTAAATATACTCTGTTCAGTTGAAACCTTAAGAACCATTGAAAAATAATTTTTCCGTAAAAATTATAACCAGAACTGAAAATTGCGAATTTTCTTATTACAATTTTGCCAATTTTTTGAGATTCTGTGATTCAATCTTTTTAAAATTTTAGATTTCGATAGAAACAATTTATGTACACATTTTTGTTTTTCTGAACTTTTGATTTTGAGAGAAAAAAGGTTCGCGGATTTTTTTTGGGCCATTGAAGTACAAAAAAAATTACAAATTTTCAAAAAATATTTAAAAAATACCCTACAGGAGAGTTGCACAAAAAAGTTACACTTTTGCACCAGGCACCGCAAATCACACTTTTTTTATTCACCCTGTGTATATATATATATATTATATATGTTTAGATATATATAGATATATATACATATATAAAAATATATACAAGGAGTCCAAGGAGATATTCAATAGAAGGAGCGATAGGGTTTCCGTATACTTTGCTCTGACGTTTTTGGACTGCTGAAGAACTAGGTTTTAATTAAAACCAAAATTATAGAAATAGAAATCCAACGTATAGAAACCGCAACGTATAGCAACATGGCGTATTTTCCGTGAGAGCATTTTTTATATTTTTGAGAAATTAAATAATAAGTGTAAAGTAGATATAATTTTCATAAAATCCTTTTATTTAAATGGTAAAACGGAATTTTATGAAATCATATTAACATTACTAGAGAACTTTTTTTTAATATTTTTAAGAATTTTTTTCTTCTAAAAATAGATAGCATTTTTATAAAATATTTTTTAATAGTAACACGCAATTTTATGTATAACCATATAAACATTAATTTATGTTATCAGTACATAATAAAATCTGGGGGACCTTAAACACAATAGAGAGCAGTACAAATGTACATATTAAACTATTTTGCTCCTTTAATGTCTAGGGTATGTTAGAAAAAATAAAAATAATGATAATGATAATGATAAGCTACAATGTTTTACAAAACTGTTTAATTTCTCAAAAATATAAAAAATGTTCTCTCGGAAAATACGCCTTTGTTGCTATACGTAGCTGTTTCTATACGTTGGATTTCTATAAGGTTTGACTTATATTTTTTCATATCTTGGGCAATATTGAAAGCACAAAAAAAGGCAGACCACATCTTAGAAATGCCCGGACTATGGTTATTTTGTGATTATTATCTCTAGAACTTTAATTCTAAAATTAAGTTGACAAAAAAATGCAGCAAATCTAAACGACCTTCAAGTCGTATTACTACTGTTATGTTTCGTGGGACATAAATAGATTCTAACAACCATTGATCGAAGGGCGTCGCTAGCGGGCCCATGTATTCTATCGTCTCTGATTCGTGAATAAAATAACCACTTTAAGAGTTTTCACGGAAATATCCAGTTTTCCGTCGGTTTTTAGTACTTCAGCGCAAACTTACTGCTAGTTGCCACTGAGACACTTCTCTAAAAAAAATTGCTAAAGCAACCGAGCCATATTTGACTTGAATAAGAGGTTTATGGAATATTGATACCCCGGTGTGTGCCGGCATGGCTGGTAGTTTTGAGACAAAAAAAGCAAAAAGTAATTTTTGTCTTATAAAAAACTATTCCTACTGTAGTTACAAAATTTGGATAGTAAAGGAAAAAGAAATTGGAGGAAGAGTTTGGAACTAGAGAATTAATGCATTATTTGAAAGGTATGTTGGCGAGTTTTTTTACCTTTTCTACTCTTTCTATAATCTATACATTAGTTAGTTTTGACTCAACATTTTGTTAATAAAAACATACACTAAACTATAATAATAATACATTTTTAATATCTAGTATTGCGTTTTTTGAATTTACCTTTACATCTACCGCATGCTTGTTATAAGCTTGACATTCGTAATATCCAGCATCCCGCTGCATAGCTGGGTCAATCTCTACTTTGGACTGGATAATAACTATATTAGTAAATTTGGACTGGATAATAACTATATTAGTAAATTTGGACTGGATAATAACTATATTAGTAAATTTGGACTGGATAATAACTATATTAGTAAATTTGGACTGGATAATACAGTATTAGTAAATTTGTTCATCAAACACTAACAATCAAGAAAATAATCACCTTTAGTTTATTTTTTCCCATGTTCCATTCAAATATCTAAATCAAACACTTTAGTTTGTACATAATAATTGATAATACATATGTCAGCTATACATACATATTACATATATCTTGTATTGAAAGAAAATGAAAAAATATTATTCACTTCAAAAATTTCTTCGTTGCGTTTTAAGGATTACAAAACGAATTAGAACTTTATTTGATATTTCTTTTCTGTTAACTTTCCTTAATTTTAAAAAGATTTCCCTAAATATCAAATTTTTATAATGTTACATGTTCATGTTCTGAGAATGATGCTAGTTCGATTCCGTCTTTCAACCAGGTTATTCTAGGTCTAGATAAGATAAGATAAGGTAAGATATGATAAAGTTTATTGCTGATAGGAGTTCAGAAAGAAATTTAGTACATTCGGGGCCCCTTCTCATCGGAGACCCCCACGGGCCATGGCCCACATTCATCTCATCGGAGACCCCCAGATTTTCATTGGAGACCCCAAGAGCTTTTATCATCCAAGACCCCAAGCTTCTCAGAAACACAAAGCTCATAATCGGAGACCCTAGAATTTCATTGAAGAACCCAATTTTTCTCATTTGAACCCACAGATTTTGATTGGAGACTCCAAGCTGTTCATCAGAGACCCCGGATTTTCATTGACGAGCCATTGAAGGGATTACTGGGGGGCCTGTTACCCCGTGCACCCCCATGGCAACTAGCTCCCTTGAAATGCACCCCCTAGGCCTAATATATTATCCAAAAAAAATCTATGAAGAAGAGGGTTACCCACAAATGATGAGACTTCAAAGACGACCGTACAGATTTATATTATCTGTTGTCTTTTATTTATGATTCCCTGCAACTTTAAACTTGCTTTTTTCTTTGTCAAATTATTAGATAAGCCATATAAGAACACTTTATTTTAGGCTAGAAGACTTAATTTAACCTTAGAATGAATTGTCAAAACTTTGCAATGTTTTTTGCCGTTTGTAACATTGGGTTTCTTTGGGCCATGCTCCTTGTAAGGCCTAAAATTTCACTCTAGTGATACAAGAAAACGAAATCTGAAAAAGAAATCTGTATAAAAGTATTTAGATTTTTTTTCATGGAAATAGATGCAAACCAACATCAAAATGTTAGCTATATATTAGCAAGAGAGCATCATGTCCAGCAAATCATTAAACCCATATTGTTAATAGATGCAAACCAACATCAAAATGTTAGCTATATATTAGCAGGAGAGCATCATGTCTTGCAAATCATTAAACCCATATTGTTAATAGATGCAAACCAACATCAAAATGTTAGCTATATATTAGCAAGAGAGCATCATGTCCAGCTAATCATTAAACCCATAGTGTTAATTTCCAACTTTTAAGCGTGTACAAATAAGTATTCTAAAAATGTAGTTTTAATGTTGATTGCTTAATTTGAGCTCAGCCTCAAAACCAGTACTGTAGCCAATGACATCATATACAAGTGTAGGTTATAGCGTACAAATTATTTGGGTAAATTCCTGTTGTTATATCTTCTACTATATCATCTTTGGTTTTATACAGGGTTACCCACAAAGAATGCGACTGTAAAGACGGCATGAAACTCTTTAAATTGACGATTCGGAGGCTAAATTAAATCTCCTGTTTTGAATATAAACTTTGTATGACTTAGATAGATAGATAACGTTTATTGCTAAAATACATGTATCTGTGTACAGAACGAGTTTACATTTACAAATTGATGATTATATTAACAGTACAAGTATAAAGCAATTAGGTGGAAAATAGCTCTTGGCTGTTTTGATTATTTTTTCCACCTAATTTCAATAATGATAACAACACATTTCAATTAAATAGATTTAAGGAGAACTATTAGAGATCAGGGTGCGATTTTATTTTATGGAAAATATTTTATACATTGATTAGAATAACTAGAGTTTAAAGTAAGTTTCTGACATGTACACAACAAATATCAAAGCATATTAAAACATATCTAATTAGTTTTACATGAATAACAATTCGGTTTATAACACATTGTAATGTAATTTTCAAAAAGAGAATTTAGTAGTCTATTTTTAAATATACTTAGAGAGTTGCTTCTTTTTAAGTCAAGAGGCAGGTTATTCCACTTATTCAATGATTAGACAAATAAAGAAACAAGTTTACGATGGGATCCCTCCCATGTACAGCATGGAGTCTCCCGTGGAGTCTCCGAAAAAAAATTAAGGACGTTCGATGAAAATCGCGGGGTGTCCAAGGAAAATTTATTGGTCTCCGATAAACGTCTAGAGGTTTTAAAGGAGAATATTTCTGTTGGTCTCCAATGAAAATCTAGAGTCTCTAATGAAACGCATGGTTTCTCCAAAAAAGAAATGCTTGGGGGTCTCTACTGAAAATCTAGGGGTCTTCGAAGAAAATCTGCGGTCTCCAATAAAACACCTGATTCGGGTCTCTGGTATCCAACACTATGATGATAGTGTATTTCATCACAGTTACTACAGATTAAAAGTTTTAAAACTTAAAGTTTACTACAGGTATACACAATACAAGTTTTAAGACCTGTAAGCGTAATTTCAAGTGACCCTCCATGCAAATAGGGTAATGGCCGACTCATAACGGTACACCCTTAAAAACCGGTGACTGTTAATCGAGTAGAGAGATCTTTCTGTTAATACATATCGAAACCCGCTTGAATTCCTCTAAAACGCGAATGTACGCTGTGTACAGTCTGAACTCAAACAGCTGACCTGTTACTTGCATAATTCTTGAACGCAGAACGACTATTTTACGTCAACAGCGTTTACAAACATTCAAAGAAAAGTAAACTTTTATTTTCTGTCACATCTAGCAAGTAACTATTGACTTTTCTTTAACATATAACAGCTTACAAACAAAGTGCTTAGCAATTAAAAGGGTTTTAGTAGATTTATAGGGATATGTTAGACATCCTTTATCAGTCAAAGGTTAAAAAAGTACGGTTCTGAATCGGGACGCTCCTCTTTAAATGGAAGGTCGCCTGAAATTATGCTAACAGTTCCTTTAAAACATTAATATCTGTGGAGAATATGTATTGTTATTTTGGACACTATCTTCACCTTTAAAAATATTTTTTTACAATACGTTGAAAATTATAATGTTTAAGTAAGGCAGAGTTTATAACTAATTAGGAGAAGATGCAATCAAGCAGATTTAATTTATTAAAATGAATTTTTTAAAGCTACAGACGGGTCCCACGTGCAGTATGCATAAATCTAAAGTTATTACTATTATATCTGAAGTTTTTCTCCTAAAAGAAATTTGTTTTTCTCAAATGGCATAATCGCGTCGGCGAGTTCGATAATAAATTCTTATTTGAAATAATCACAACAAATGATTTCATAGATTTTCTCTATTTTCATTGGCTGATTTCTAAAGTAAAAATTAAAAAAAATATTTGATAAAGAATAAACATGTACAAACATTTATAATTGTTTTTGTGTGTATAACTCACATGATCACATGGAAGGTTTATGACAGCTGTTAAGATTTTTGCCTGTAAAATTTCGATCTGATTTCTTTTCAATTCACCAATATAAACAGAACAATTCTCAAAATATTTAATTACATTTTAAATGGCGGTTTGAATTAAAAGTAACATTTAAAACCCAAAATTGAGGGACGTGAAGAGCCCTGAATTTCTGAAAGCCAAATTAATACAAAACCTGCAATTGTAGAAACTGTAATCTTATTCACAGTAGGCATTATGTCAAAGTGACACCAGAAAATACTGTATCTGTAAAGTTTACGTTTTGACGCGTAATAATATGATACTTAAAATTGGAAACTTATGTTCAGAATTTGCTATAAATTACCTCGGTTTACCCATTGCTACACAGACAAGACTGATTTTTCTGCCTAGGTTGAACATCTTAAGAAAATGTGAAGACTTTATTATTCTTGCTCCACGCTCATGCGAGTAAAACTGCCTTAAATATATCTTATTGTAGTCCACATTTCTGCCGAGAAAATAAAAAAAAAATATATCCTGGTTTTCAAGTACCCCAGCAGAGATAGGGTTAATCATTTTCTTTTTTACTTATTAGATAATGTTAGATAATGTTTTCTCACCTACTGGTATTGTGTCTTGTATTGTGTAGATCAGCCCGGTCTAATAGTTGAGGATGATGATGGTGATATGTATATTTAGCCAGATAATCCCTAAGTTTAGAGTAATAAAATGTACCTATAGTCTTGTCTTAATGTAATGCAATTGTATATATCCTATTATATAAATCTGTGATTTATAAATGGTGTTAACTAGAAAACTTTTTTCAGCATGCGCAGCATCTAGGGGTATAGATTAATTCCAATTCGGTGGTTAAAAAGGTTTTGCTCTTAATTTCCACAAGTTCTTAATGGTTTTGTATTTTTAATCCGACGCGCTTCATAAACTTTATTGAGTCCTAGATGTCATAATGAATAATGATAAATTTTAATAAAACAAGATACACAGAAATCCAGACAGCTATGAATGTTTCCATAAAATTTAAGAATAGGGTCGAATTTAAAGTGTCGCAATGACTTTACCTCACTAACATACTCACTTATACTTTTTATAGCCCTAGACAGAAGATGCATATGCAGTTTAAACGTTAAAGCACTTGTATTAGCTTTGGCTTTAATGAAGTAATTGGAAAGATTATTTTAGACTTTGGTATTCCAGCTTTCAACCTTTGAATCACTTTGGATACAGTAAGTAAGGTTATAACAATTATTTGGCCAAGCACTGCAGCTAGAACATGCTACTGGATCTGGATGGAGTGCTGTGGCCTTCTTAATATGTAAAAGAATATTTTGACATTCACATTTGGGAAATCTTCATGGGAGCATTCATTGCCTTCAGGTACAGGGTGTCCCAATAAACATGGGAATTCAGTAACGAATTCGATATCGTCTTTTCAGATAATTCTTTGATTTAGTGATACCTACTGAGAAAACTGTAATCTGTAACAGTTTCGTCTGCTATGTTCACATTTTGTTTGTTTATGTTTTGACTGCATACGGTTGTACTGAGTAAAACACGAAAATTGCAGTATACAAACAGAGTAAACTTGTCCGTCTTCACTGTTCATCTTACGGAGACAGTATAGACATTAGACACATCTTTGCAGTCTTTTACCCTTTTCATAAAATACACTTTAGCAGACATAATAATATTAAGGCTTTTGAAATTAGGTATTGCAATGCTAATTCACAACAAAGACTATATCGAATTCGTCACTGAATTCCCATGTTTTTTGGAACACCCTGTACGTTAAAGTGAATCTTTAAAAATTCCCGAAGATTACCGGAAGGTAGGATATATGCATCGAGATACGATAAGATACATGTATTGATATGGACATGTAATGGAGTATAGAATAGATGTACTAAGATAGGATTGATGCATTGTAATAATATAGGATAAATGTATTCAGAAAGTCATAGAACGGATTTTATTGAGGTATAGGACAAATAGATAGATAGGATTGATAGGATAGATGTATAAGGTAGGATGGAGCTGCATGATAATAAATGTTTTGAGATCAGATGTATTGATATGTGATATGTGAGGTAAGATAGGATAGATGTACTGATATGTGATATGTGAGCTAAGATAGGATAGATGTACTGATATGTGATATGTGAGCTAAGATAGGATAGATGTACTGATATGTGATATGTGAGCTAAGACAGGATAGATGTATTGAGATGTGATAAGATATACATATTGAGCTAAGATAGGATAGATGTACGGAAATATAAAAGAATTTATGTATTGAGATAGAATAGATGTATTGAGATAGAATAGATGTATTGAGATAGGATAAGATAGATGTAATAAGAAAGGATTGAATAAATCCATTGAGATATATGTATGTCGTTGCAGTAAGTGTTAATGACCATGACGATTATATGTACATATTTCAGTCAAAAGAAAAACAGAGGGAAATCATGAAATGGTATTTTATGATTGAATCTATTCAACCGGTTCCATAGAATCGGTCATATTTAGCTACAAAGATAGCACACATACTATTGCCCATAATTTGAAAGATTTTACCGGGAAACTAAATTTTTGCTATTAAAGTCGACTTACTCAACTTAGAATCTTAAAACCAACCTAAGAACATTCCCGTGGGCCTCCCGATTTCCCAAATCAAAATTTGAGGCAAATCTGTTTAGGGGTTCCTGAGTTATGATCGGACAAACAAACAGACTTTGTTTTTAGAAATTTCTCTCTGCTTTTTTGCATGAAGGTCTGAATTGTGATCTAATTTTTTAATCCAAAACCAAAGTGGGGAAAAAAAATTTTTTATAATTTTTCAGACATTCTTTTAAAAACTTTGTGTTAAGTCCATGTGGGGTGTCTAAAGTCATCAACATTGGGTCAGGAAACTCAATTTTGGACTCTATATTGCATTTACCCTCTCCTTATACCATTCCCCCCACTTTTCCCGCATTTTCCCCCTCCTAAAGGCCAAAGAAGCCTTCCGACTTAATTACTAGGGATTTAAGTCTGATTTTTGCATGCATAGCTAAGTTGTTATCTAGTTTTGAATCAAACAACAAAATGTGGGGAAAAAGTATTTTTTCCCGCAGTTTCAGGCCTTTTTCAAAAACTTTGTGATAGGGATTTCTAATGAATGAAATGGTCTTTCTAAATGTTTATTTGTAACCAAAACAATAGTTTTTTTATTTTCAGTTGACCATTTATTGTTTCTTGACAGACATACTATATAATTTTCTTAAAATGTAATTGTTCATATTTCAATGTAAAATGTTTGTCTAAAACTAGTTAAAATAAAGTTCTCCCCAAAGGAATTGAGTCTTTGCCACAAACTCTGATTTTCTAATCCCTACATCTTTGGAACCAAATGTTGCAGACCTTAGATATTTCAAACTATGAATTCTGTTAGATCAAATAATCTGAGTTTGAAATATCAAAGGTTTACAACATTGATATCTAAAGATATTGAGGTTTAAATATTTGATTTTGTTCCAAAGACTCATTTCCTTTTAGTGGAATGTGGCAATATGGCTTCGATCACATCTATAAAGGAACTGTAGAATATGTGTTTTATGTACAGAACGATAGATAAACTTGATTAAAATACATATAAAGATTGTCTGTCTGTTTGTTTGTCCGATTATAACTCAGGAACCCCTCGACCGATTTCTCGCCTCAAATTTTTATTGGGGAACTCGGGAGACCCACGGGACTGTTCTTAGCTAGGTTTTTTTTATTTTTATTGGGGAACTAGGTTTTGAGATTTTTAGTTGAGTGGGTCGACTTTAATAGCGAAAATTTAGTTCTCTGGTAAAATCGTTTAAGTGCGGGTAAACGGCTGGAGTAACTTTTAATAACCTGGGAAGCGCTGGTTTCCCAAGCTAGCTCTTGTATATTTGTTTAGAAAAAATAGAATATTAATATTAAGCGTTCATATAAAGACGTTTTTAATAATGCGTCTGAAGAAAGCTAAACCATAAATCAAGCTAAATTTAAAAAAAGTTTTATAAAAAAAGATTTATAGTGTTAAAAAATGTTGTTCAAGAAGTTTATTAAATTAATTAAACGTTTAAAACAAAATAAATAAGTGGTTTGGATAGAACTAAAAATGTATATATTACTATTTTCCATATGTAAACGTTTGTATCAGAAAAACGTGTCTAAACTAATAAAATTGTTTACGAATAAACCTTCTGTAGAGGTCGGGGCGGTCTGCGTCAACATTGTATCATGCATAGTTCATCCATTTATATAATATAGAAGTTCAACTCACGGTTTCCTAGCAGTGTGTCTCCACCAGTTATTATAACTTCGAGATCCATCCGCTGCCAGCGGTAAGACTAGGATGAGAAACAGAGCAAGTTTCCTCGGTTGATCTTAATCAAAATAATAAGATTAATTTTTGTAGTTGGGTGGATTAATAAAAAGATTCATCAAATCAAAAATAGGAAAAAGGCTAGAAGATTCCTGTTGACAGGTGGTTGAAAAGGAGTAGAACTCAATATGACAAAAAAATTATTTGACGAGAAAGGAATGATTTCTAAAATGTTGCGGGGTAACACAAATATTCAACTCAAACTTGCAACCATGGCAATTGGGTAGAGAGGAAATGAGCATTTCCAATATGTATTTTTTCCCGTTCGATCAAACAGCAAGAAACTTTTCTTGGATGAAGAGTTTAGTGAATAAAAGAACGAATGTCTTGAAAATAAGAAAACTTACTCATAATGGTTGGATTAATTTGAGTGAACTGCGTATTTCTAGGGAAACTTGTGAGAGAATTCCTCTCTGAACACAACTGAGACCCCGGAGGTTTAAATCCATATTTCCACTTTACCCATCCATCCATCCAACAAACATTAATGAAAATTGCAATATCTTTTAACATGTTCAACTTATGATGTTATTTAATTGAAAGAAAGATAGAACAACTATGCAATGTATATTTAAAACGAAAAAAAATCAATTACAATAAAAGATTTATTTGCAATTTTTTTAATCGATTTTGGTTTGTGGAGTAATAAAATCACAAAGGTTTTATGATTTTATTCGGAATTTGTTTTGAGGTTTTGATCTGAATCAAGGACCTTTATTTAGCTGTTCCAGTCGTTTTTTTACTTCATGCAAAACAATGATAATGTTCTACAGATGTCGTCTTCAATTTGCATGAAATATTGATGTTGTGCCTTAAATCTAACTTTTTAGATCGAATATTTAGAAAATTTTCTTAATTCGATTAAATCAATAATACTTCTAAAAAAATTCAAATTAATGATAAATAAATAGGTATTTCTCGAAAATATAAAAACAGTAAAGGAAATGACTAATCTACAACGAAACAATTTGATCATCCTCATATCTTTGCAACCTGGTGTCAGATGTATTTTAAATGTCAAACAATGCTAAATCAAATAATCAATGTTTATAATATCAAAGGTTTAAATCAACACTTTCAAAAAATTAGGAATTGTGGCGAATAATTTATTTATTAAGCATGAATCTGAACAAATTAAACAATGAGTTTACGAATATATTAATATACAGGGTTAATGAAAAATAAACTGGATTAAAATTTGTTTACAAACCATAACAATGTTTCCAGGGTTAGGTTGACAAATAAAATCATAATATATAATAAGACAAAATCCGCGAAACTTGTTAAGCCTAATGTTTTTAAATTTACTTATCCAGGAAAGCGTTAGCTATAGAAAGGTAACAGAGAATTATTTCGACCATTTTCGCCAATTTCATAATGATTTATCCCAAATCAATTAAAGGTGAGATTTAAGATGGTTGTACTTTCTGGATCCCTCTCAGAGGTTAATGAATCTTAAGTATCTAAATTTCTTATAAATTAGTTGTTAAATAAAAGAATAATATTACAAATATCCGCGAAAAATAATGAGTACTCATTAAGGATATCCCATTCTAAAGTTTTCAGCTCATATCTCACAAAAAATAATAATAATCTTTCTAAATCTCACGAAGATTGTAAAACAGATTTGTTATGTAGAATTTACGAACTTAAATTTTTTTCTTTACCGATTTTTATTAAATTTTGCGATCGAATACAATTTACACAGTTTTCCATCAAATTAAAGTTTGATTTTCGACCAAAAATAAGTTTTTCTTTTTAAATAGTTGTAGGTTTATCCTATATACATATAAATTTATTTTATAGGTTCTTTTGAATTTTTGTACCAGACTTTCAATATTCGCAAACTAATAGCTTGAGCTTGTTCAGCATATGGACCATAGACTAAATAATAAATTCTGCTGGTCAAATCTGGTGTTACTCCCAGCCAGATAGGCAATACTCGTCGTACTGCCACAGCATTCTTTATTTGGTTAAAATGCCATCTAACGCCTCTTGTTTCAACTATTCCACTTTCAGGATTTAAAATTTTACGATATTTAACAGTGCTCACATTTATTTTATTAAATTTTCTTTTTTAATTCATTCAGTCGTCGGGGCGTAGTGGAGGGGGGAGGGGCGGTACCCCTGTGCCCCCCTAGAGCCAGAGGCAGGTTTTTTACTTTTCTTATCAATCGACAATGTCACAATTTGTCCATTTTATGATATTTCTGAAATTCTTTCTTGTACCTTAATCTTATTTTCAAAATTTTTTTCGCGGGGTTTCATTTAAAATCCATTCCAGCCTCTCAGAGCAAGATGATTGACGAAGAGTTTTATTAGGCTTTAAATAATACTGTCTCCAGGGCAATCGATGCTTTCCCGAATGAACTACTCCCGTTTGAACTATTGCTCATTTAAACTATTGTTCGTTTGAACTATTGCGCGTGGTACCACGTGAGTAGTGGAAATGAACAATAGTTCAAACAAATTTATTTAATGCTCATTTGAACTATATTTTAGTTCATTTGAACTAAAAACATTATATACGAAAAAAAAATAGTTCATATGAACATAAAAATTGTTCAAATGGACATAAAAAATAGTTCAAATGGACATAAAAATAGTTGAAATGAACAAAAAATAGTTTAAATGGACAAAAATAGTTCAAACGGACAAACAAAATAGTTCAAATGGGCAAAAAATGCTTCAAATGGACCAAAAAATAGTTCATAAAGAACAAAAAATAGTTCAAATGGACAAAAAAGTAGTTGAAATGAACAAAAAAAATAGTTGAAATGAACAAAAAAATAGTTGAAATGGACAAAAAATAGTTCAAATGGACATAAAAATGGTTTGAATAGACATATATTATATGTTATTACCCAGTAAACACAACTCAGATTTAAAACGTTTGATTTTAGTTTTAAATAGTTTTTTAAAAAACGTTTTTTATAATACCATTATAAAGTGTCTTAAACCAGTTTTTTTTTAACTAGTGTTTTTTTACACCATTAAAACAAGATTTTTAACCGGTACATTTAAATGGTTTTGTTTAAATCGGTTAAAAACTGCTTTGGATTATACGGGTTTTAAACACTAAGAAATATGTGGAAATGAACAATAGTTCAAACAAATTTATTTAATGCTCATTTGAACTATATTTTAGTTCATTTGAACTAAAAACATTATATACGAAAAAAAATAATAGTTCATATGAACATAAAAATAGTTCAAATGGAATTAAAAAATAGTTCAAATGGACATAAAAATAGTTGAAATGAACAAAAAATAGTTTAAATGGACAAAAAATAGTTCAAATGGGCAAAAAATGCTTCAAATGGACCAAAAAATAGTTCATAATGAACAAAAAATAGTTCAAATGGACAAAAAAGTAATTAAATGAACAAAAAAAATATTTTAATGAACAAAAAAATAGTTGAAATGGACAAAAAATAGTTCAAATGGACAAAAAAATGGTTCAAATGAACATAAAAATAGTTAAAATGGACGAAAAATAATTCAAATGGACATAAAATAGCTCTAATGGACAAAAAATAGTTCAAATGAACATAAAAATAGTTCAAATTGACAAAAAAAAATTCGATTGGACATAAAATAGTTCAAATGGACATAAAAATAGTTCAAATGAACTATAAAAATAGTTCAAATGAACATAAAAATAGTTCAAATGGACAAAAAATAATTCAAATGAACATAAAATAGTTCAAATGGACAAAAAAATAGTTCAAATGGACAAAAAATAGTTCAAATGAAACTCAAAATAGTTCAAATGGACATAAAAATAGTTTGAATAGACATATATTATATATTATTAATGCTGTTTTTTTTACCTCAAATCAGGGGCGTACGAGAGCGTTTGTGTAAGGGGGGCACATTTTGCGCACGTCAGCACGGAAAAAAATGTTGTGCCCCCCCCCTCTTAAATACCCCTTTTTTGAAAAAATATTGATACCTTTTTTAACTATGTAAACTATTCGATCATATACACACTTCCATATTACAAGTGTTAATAAATTATTTATGTAATTTTCTTAAGGGGGGGGGGGGCACAAAATCAGTCAATCCCTCTTAATACTGTGGTGTAAGCTTCAAGGGATGAAAAATATAGATGGAAACGTTTCTAAAATAATATCTATATTTTTTATAGGATTAATACATATTTTATAAAAATTATGATATCAAATATATATTTACACTGAAGGCAGTACTGATTAAAGCTTTTTTTAATGAAACTTGTTTAGTTAAGGGCAAAAGTAAGATTTTAAAGTATCTTTTTCTAAATACGATGTACTTATACTTAAATAGAATACATGCGTAATTTCAAGTGACCCTCCATTTATAGAGTGGCATGTCCGATGTACCTTTGAAACCTTCATTTCTCCATCGTAAATTTTTTTTTACCAAAGTCCACCCCCCTAGGAACTACGCCCCTGTCGGTCGTACGCCGTATGCCTTGAAGCCTTAACTATCCTTGCAGCATAAATGTCTTTTGATTGGTCATGAACTCCAGTTGCCCACAAGGAGCTGTAGAAAAATATTACATATTCTAGACTTTAATATCTCTGATATAGGCCTCTTTTTTTCAGCTATAGAAACTTTTTTAATGAAATTTCATCTGTTAGCAATTAGGCTCTGCATGCTAATCTTTCTTCTGTTAGCAATTAGTGCCTCATCATTTTTCCCACTTTACTACCCCAGTCGGAGCTAGTTCTGATAATTTAATCCACATTTGTTCCAATTTTCTTAGAACCCCTACACGAGGGGAGGAAGGCCAACCACAACAATTTCTCGTCCGAGCCACATTTTCCTCATTTTCTCGTCCGAGCCAACTCAAAATCCTCGTCCTTTCGATATTATTTTTTAAAGTGTCTAATCATACCAGATAAAACTATTTTTAAAGAATCGGGCCACGTTAAGGCATAAATGAAGTACAACATTTTTGCAAATCGGGAAAAAAATTTCAATTGAATTTAAGATTTCAAATTTAATGTCTTTAAAAATGTTCACCTTCTTTACACGCATTTTTGGATATTCCTGGTGTAAAATGCCGCAAATAATTTCGAGTTTATAGAACTTTTTTGTTAACAGGATTCCGCGGGGTTGGAATATGGTTTCGAGGGGTTCGAACAGGGTTCTGCTAACTACTTGGGTTCGAACAGGATATTAAGGGATTCATGACCGCATGGCCCCCCCTCACTATAGTGAAAACCACAGAATTTTTCCGGATGGTTCCATAGGGAAAATTATAGGCAGGGGTATGCCGAATATTTTGCTATATATTTTATATCGCGAAGGTTAGCCATTACGGAGACACTGGTTTGAAGATTCCAACATGATATAATCATTGCAATACTTCAGTCCATCCATATTGTATGCCCTATTTTATGT
The DNA here is from genome assembly GCF_000591075.1 of Eurytemora carolleeae. NCBI lineage: Eukaryota > Metazoa > Arthropoda > Copepoda > Calanoida > Temoridae > Eurytemora > Eurytemora carolleeae. Next base: position 200,425 of record NW_019396375.1, on the reverse strand, counting down.
CAAATTAAGTATGAAGCTCTTCCGGGGGGGGGGGGAATAAAATGTTAAAAGATCAATATTATTAAGAATGAAATTTTAAAAAGTAAGACATTTCTCTTTAAATATAGTGAAATTAACATATATACCTAGTACATTGACGACAAGAAAATTTTAGAAATTATAAATTAGAATATAAACAAAGACAATATTTTTTCAAAGTTTTGCAGAGTAGCTTTTCTAAAGATTTTCTTTTTCCTCTGAGAGTAAAACAATTTTTTATGTTACTTAAAATAAATTCAGCTTTTTTTACAGATCTTTGTAGTTAATGTAAAATGAATGACTATAATGAAGGATATAAAACAAGGTGAAAGCTGAAAGGTAGGAAATGAAGTCTTTATTTGATGGAGTTTGTAAATGCCAGAAACCCAACCCAACCCAACCCAACTAAAACCAATAATTTGATATACGTCATGATATTTTTCTAGGAGGGGTAAAAACAAATTCGTATTTTAAAAAGGTTTTTATGAAAGATAATTACAAAATTGTACATTTTTAAATAGTATTACAGTGTTCCAATTTTTCCCACTTTGGGCCCCGGGAACCTCCTCCCTGGACCCCTAAAAACCCGAAGTGCGAAACAGCACCCCAGCATTTATTTTTGACATTTTCAAAATAATTGATATTAGAAATAGTCGTACAGCAGAGAACTTGTAAATGGTATATATTTCTCTTTTTATATAAGACTGGAATATATAGGTTTTCTTGACGATTATAGAAATTAGTGAGATTTAGAGAAACAAATATGACATTGACAGCTAGTCTTAAAGGCGGTATAGGCTGATATCGAATTGAATTAGAATCGATCGCTACTTAAAATTTACTTTAATAATTTATTTAATTTACATTACAACCTATAATAAATGTCGAATTTAATTCAATATAAAGTTGATATTTAATAATATTTGTTTCAATAAACATGGGAATTGTGAGACGACATGAAAGTCGTCTTTGATTTCTGATATTTAATGCATGGCAAAGAAAGTAAAAAAAGACTGCACGTCTGACAAGCTTTTCAGAAAGTGGCCAACCTTTCTTGTGACTTAAAAATTAACGGAGATACTAAATATTGAGACAATTTTGATTTACTAAATAAATTGAAATATGTACAAATTTCGCAATATTTTGAAGATACGAAAATGGTAGACCACATTTTGAAAATCTCCAGAGCTGGAATACTACAATAAGACGATATAAAAGCCGTCACTGATTTCCGATGTTTATTGGGACACCCTGTATTTGATGCACTTAAAATAAAGATTTTACGGCCGATAGGCGTCTCTGCCAAGTGAAATCCCTTAAATATTGATTATGTTCTTGTATGTATTGCATATTGAAAATGTTTCTATTACAGAAACTGTTTACCTTATTGATGTTTAAATGATTAAATTAACAAATTTAATTTGTTAATAGAAAAGTATGCATTTATTAGGCACAGATTGCAGAGAAATTAGACGAGAAAAAATGAATGAACTTTAAAAGAAAGAGTATCAAATAGTTCAGACCCAACTGCAGTTTCACATCCTTATCAAGTCAGGCACAAAGGAGTTGAGATTTTGCCACAAACTATGATTTTCTAATCTCTATATCTTTGTAACCCAATGTCGTAGATCTTAGATATTTCAAACTATTAATACTTAAAGATAAAATAATCTAAGTTTGAAATATCAAAGGTTTGCACCATCAGGTTGCAAAGATATTGGGATTAGAAGATTTGAGTTTGTGGCAAAAACTCAATTCCTTTGGACCCGACCTGTTTTGTCGTTCAAGGACGTTTAGTGATTACAAACAGCAACAGGCAAATATTTATTGAAACTATTGTTCATTTCATTACAAAATAATCAAATCAAATGAATATTATCGGACGGAGTTTAATCAAACAACATAAAAATTTGCAGGAACAACTAGTAATATAAATGTACAGCCATATTAGAAAGTGCCGGATTTTATTTTTTTTCCAAAATAATTTCACCATTTGAGAATTTTCTCGCAATTTTTGTTAATTTAGCAGTAAACTGGTAATTGTCTTCACTTTGATATCACGTGTCCTTTCAACTTCTAATTACCTCGATTTTCATCTTACTTCAACTATGTACCGAACAATGATGTTTTTTAAATAATACATATTTAGCAGGATATCAAGATTTTATAGCAAGTCTTTTTGGAAAAAAAATAATATCCAATTAAATATTAAATGAAATTTCACTTCTCATTGTCACATTTGGCATAGGTTTGACTTAATATAAGTTACACTTAACTTCAGTTTAATTTCTCATGGGGTTCACTTATCAAAAGTTTCATTTCTTTTAGAAAAAGTTACAAATAAGTGCAACTTATGAGAAGCGAACCCTATGCGAATAGTGACTATGATAAATAAAACGAGAAATGTGAAATGAGAAATGTAACAATTATAAGAAATGAACTACTGAAAAGTGTTTTGTCAGTAATGAAATTATGAGAACTGAATTTATGACAAATGTAACTGAGCCATGTTATGAAGTGACATAAAACAAGTACAAATATTAAGATTAGTTTAACTTAACAATCTGCTCTATGGTTTAATATTTCTTTCATTGTAGAAATGTTAAGTTTAAACTTAACATTTGAGTATTATTTTCTAATCATACATCTGATCAATCTGAAATATAACATAAGTATTTAACAAGGATATTAACTAAAACTACTTCTTATTAGAATAAACTGCTGTTAAGCTTTGAATATAATCGTAATAACAAATATAATTAAACCTTTTCAATATTTAAAAAATTAAGGAAGTATGTATTTCTTCAGGCACCCTGATTACTAGTAATACGGTAAACCAAATTCAAAAGTATATGTGGGGGGAGATAAAGCTTAAATAATTAAGAAAATTTATTTTTTTCCTCTAAAAACCATTCTAACCGAAAGTATTTTAATGTCAAGAGCGTACGTTACCAAAAATCGGTAATTGCGTGATTAGCCCCAACAATAACTAAATTTAATATTATGCCTTCCAAAAACAAATTCTTATTTTACAAAAAAAATTTAAATGCAACGTATTTAGAATAAATATTTAAATCATTTTTAATATAATCTTCGCATAAGTGAAGAAAGTTAAGTACAAGTAGATATTTACATTTTATTTTAACCACAAGTAACGAGAGAGATAATGTACAATAAAATAGATTGGGGTAGAATAGTATCGGCTACTAGTTCTTAATATTAGTCGTTTAATCAAAATCTAAACTTTAATAAGTATATTATGGTTTTAAGGTTTAGGTGGTTGGAGCTAATTTAAAACTTGTATAATTTATTAATTATTCAGTTAACTTTTAATAGCAATTTATGTGATTCTACAATCTACATTTAATTAGCATTTCAATTATCTTTAGTCTAATTATTTTGAGTAAAGCTGAAATGTTAAAATATTTTTACATCAAACAAAAATTTCTGATTCATAGCTCGGGAACTTTTTACTTTATACGTAGTTTAGTGTAGACTTATATACTATGATTTATACTTAGCATAGTTTCATCATTACAGTCTAAAACCCAAAACGTAATTTTAAGTGACTTGCTATACATAGGGTACCATTAAAGATTTACAACGGTACTAAAACTTACTGTCGTCTGTCACGGATATTAAAAGTATAGTGTTACAATAACTACGCCATAGTGTATCAGATATAGATTTCAGCGGTAATGTTTTTACTTATTTGTGGACCTTTTTTTGAAATTTGGATTAATAAGGTTGACAACTTTGCATTGGCATTATTTTCTTATTCTTAAATTTTAAATCTTTATGCTGGAGGATTCTCGTATCAGAACTAGAATTAGAGCTTGAAGAAACTAAATCTGCAAAATCGTTAAAAAAGTCGCTAAGATCTTTTCAGATAGTTATGCAAGTTATATCTGTGTATCATGTGGATAAACTTTGTCATTATTATCTTCTTCACCCTGAAGTTCATAAATATAATTTTAATAACATATGTTACCCTGTGTTCCAACCCTACCGCTGAGTACCCTCCCTTTTCCTTATACTCCCTCACATAGTAAATGGTGATTTTTATTTGTATTATCTCGTGCTTACTACTTCTACTTCTACTTGAATAAAAATATGAATGAATGAATAAATCAGCTCTCATAAAAACAAAAACACCTAATTTAAATGTAATTATTTAGAATATTAGTCTTGTCAATTCTTAAATGGCTACAGCATCGTAATCTTTTCTCGGGGTATTCGAGGTTAAAGATCGAGTTCAATGACCTCTGATACAAAATTTTCTTCAAACTCTTTTTTTTATGTGATTTGTTAGGGAAAAAAAACTGCCAGCTTATGCAAAATCTAACGTAAAAAAGTTTTATATCGCCCCCCCCCTTTCCCGGCCTAAAATAAATTAAATTTAACAAGTTCTGACCCTTATTATTTCAATGAGTTTTCAATGTTATGTAATTAAAATGCTAATGGAAAAATACTTAAAATTGTTGCATCTTCTTTCTGTGGTTAAATGTAGTATTAGCGTAAAACATCCTCATATAGTTAAATCAGAAGTATTCGATTATAACTGAATAATATCCGTGTTTATCTTGACCAAAGCTGAAGCCATATATCACGTGACCCCCGGTGCAGGACTAGGCTCTCGAGGTGAAAGTCCTGTTTTTTGTCTACGGTATTGTTTAAAACTAGACTGTATCTTTCTTGCGGCCCACTCGTCTATTTCCGGGTCTCTATATGGATCTGAAAATAAAAGTTTAACGCTTTAAGGAGGGGGCGATAGGGTTTCCGTACACTTTGCTGTGACGTTTTTGGACTGCTGAAGAACTAGTGTTTGCGTAACAACAATAACAAAGGCAGCAGATCTAATGTAAACAAACATGAGTTAGTATACGGTGAATCTTTATCTAACGCCAGAGATGCGCCAGATGTCTGTTTATCATTTGTGTTATTGTTTACTATCTTTATTATTGTTGTTACGCAAAAACTAGTTATTCAGCAGTCCAAAAACGTGACAGCAAAGTGTACGGAAAGCCTATCGCCCCCTCCTTCTATTCAATATCTCCTTGAGTATATCTATGTACGTACAGCCTTACAGACAGAAAAACTGGACAATACGGTTTATTAATCATCCTCTAACGAGGCTCCCCCTACTTTTCAACTATTTTATACAACCCCCTTCAAAGTGACCCCCAATTTAACTGTTACAGGTAATATTCCTCATAAAAATAATCAATCTATCTAGCTTTCTATCTATCTATGTATCTTTTCGTTTACTTACAGGTTGAAGATTTATTTTTGTCCAGAATTTGAACCTTGTTGTGCAGATTTACTCGGATACAACACGGGTTTACCAGCATTGGTTCTCCATCCACCTTGACACATTATTTATNTCTCAGACTATAAGACGAAAATGTTGTGGCTTGGAAGACCGAATAGTTGTGGCTTCTGGCTGTCGAAAAACAAAAAAGCCAATATGTGATATGGAAGGGGGGAAAGTTGTGGCTCATGGCCTTTCCCGCCCGGTACATTTGAAAACGGATTACCTGCATTGGAACTGCCCTTGTGGTACTCAGCTCTACTTCACTTGCTTGGCAGACGAATACACCAGAACCACCGATATGCAAGAGGGCAAGGTCAATATTGTCAAGAGCAATCACTTCAATAAGTCCATCATTAGGAGAAGCATTGTAACCAGCCTTTTGTTTCCAGGGCCTAGTGCCTCCAGAATAGTTCTTAATATTTAAAAAGAGTATAGAATGAGCACCGTAATCTTTGAGCTTTTTGGTTATATCAACTTTCCTTCCGTCTTGTAAGGTACATCGGACAGTTACGTGTTCCATTAAATATTTCCATTTTTGAATGAGCAAATCCTTTCCACCCTCCAACCCGTAGAAGAGAAGGTTTCTAGTTCTTGAGGTAAACTTATCCTGGTTGGCGTTTCTAGCATTATGGAACTGGAGAGCTATGTGCGCGTCTATACCTAAGGAAAAGTAGTTGTTGAAGACACAGTTCTGCTTAGGAATCTGGTCAATAGCTCGATCGTGCTTCTCTCCTTCATTTCCTTGAAAATCAAGTTTCCAGCGATCTAATTCAACAACCTCAGCCTCGGTTACGTCATAGAGAACCTTTCTAACAGGTTTATCTTTATACCTTCCTCCCCAGTAGAATGATCTGGAGAGGTCATTTCCAGTTCCCATCGGAATGATAGCTAATGGTGGAGGTCGATACTTGAACTGAATTTGCTCTAACTCCGAAAGAACCCAACCAACAGTTCCATCTCCACCGCATACTAAATTCAATATTGGTAATTAAATGTAGTTCGAGTAGTTCATAGTCGTGATTTTAGAAAAACGATATAATACTATTTCTATATAAGCATGACTTTAAAATAAAATTAACTTCGGTACTGTACACACTTTCAAGCTTTATGAAAAGGATTGTTAATTTGTCAATTTTGAAGTAAAAGCATAAAAGCTCGTGAACGACTTATTTACTATGTAAAGATGTTATACTTCAAGGAAACATTTTTCTATTTCAAAAAGCATGGGCATTACAATATTTTAAGAAAATGTATATTGTTGGGAAAGTGAAAAGTTTGTGTTATCGTAAACGCTTGGAAAGACAAATCATTGATTCGTTTAATTCTCTAATTTATAAAATATGGTATGAATTAAAATTTTGCATTTATATTAAACTTTAATATTCTTCGTGAAAATGAATTCCTTGGGCTCATATCGGTTACATAACACAAGTGTGTAAGAACTTTTGGAAAGTATTAAGAAGCAATCACCCCTTTATTTTTATTTATTCTCCTTGATAGCTACACTAAAGAGATATATTAAGTAAAGCAAATATACAAATAGATAAAAAAGATTAATGGTTTATCTTTACACGGTAAATATGTATAATATTAACATATGTAAAGAGACTGGTATATAGAAAGCCTAGATTATAGTAAATTAAGTTTGCTTTGGGGCAACAATCATAAGAAAGTAAGTAATACAACGCATACAGGGGGGATACAGATTACAGAAATGTTTCCAGAGGTGCTTACATTTTTTGATGTTCCAGGGGGTGGAGCTCAGCTCCTGAAAATCTTTAAATCTCCTGAAAATCTTTGTCTTTACTTCTCCAGAGGGGGGGGGGATTGATGTCCATAGCCCCCCCCCCATGTATGCGCCTCTGGACGTAGTGTGAACCATGTTAACAAAGATATTGAAATTTTAAATTCCTCAGACAGATTGTTATTGATGGGGTATAATTTTAGTGGAAAGTGCAATTAAATCTGAAATTTGTTTTAATGGTACCCTTCTATTTGTAAATAAAATTCTGCGCTGATTTTTGCTCTTTTTCGATTATTACTTCATTTTTTATTCATATTTGGACTTTCTTGGTTTAAAGACCAAAATGCAATAAACTTTAACAAAAATGCAATTAAGATTTATGATAAAAAGAAAATGAAAAATAACGTTTAACAAAAGTTTAACATACTTTTGTCACTTACATCACAATTGACAAAAAAATCAGATCATACCAACTAAAGTTAGTGAATTCTGGAATACAACCCAGTTTCAAAAATACCCATATATTGAATATCTGCTTAAAATTTTTATTTTCTGTTTCTTTTTACATTTTTTATCATTACAACCCGTTTTTGTAAAAATCGAATTTTTAAAACATGCCAATTAGAATTTCAAGAAGAATACAATTTTGTATCTGTAAATAGATTTCTGAAAAATGTCACAAACTTTCACACCCCTCACATGTGATTTTGCCAGGCTACATTTAAAACGTGCTAGTCGACTCTACACTGTATAGCCTGACTGAACAGTACGACTGAATGCATTTACAGTATAAGTGTTGTAACGACACGGATCATGTAACTTTTAGACGGGGGTGCCCTACTATCGATGGTTTCGTTGGTGTCGCTGTAATGGTGCCAAAAACTATAATGTGTTTCAAATCTATTATCTAGGTTTCAATGCAGAAATCATAATAAGCTTAATTTTTAAGAAAGAATCATATGGTTAAATCTATCGGATTGATGAAAGTAAAACTATCATGATTTATCAATGAATTAGGAAATAAATGACCCTCTGAGGGAAAACAAAATAAAAATTATATTTCCACATTTAAAAAAAAATTCCTCCGGAGAAAAGGCTGATTTGATCAAATTACTAGTTTTGTTAAAGCACCAATTAAAGCATCTGCTGAAAAGTAAATAGTTACAGTAAACTTTCAAGTTAGAACTTTTATAGTTATAGAAATGTTTTCGTTGCCCACCACATACAAACTAAATTATAAATGTCTTTAGTATATCTTTAAGTTTCCAAAAGTATGATGGATTAACTTGAATAGTGTTGTACTGTGTGAAATCTATATAATAAAGCTCTTCGCTCAAATATATATACAGGGTGGCCAAAACTTTTTTGAACAAATCCGTACAAAAATCCGTACATTTTCAGATGAAATCCGTACAATCCGTACAATTTTCGAAAAAAATCCGTACAATCCGTACAATTTTNCTCAGGGTAGGGAAATCTTGAAGCCTTGAGCCCGGGCCTAGTTAAATTGATCCTATCCCATTTGAACTACTCCCGTTTGAACTATTGTTCATTTGAACTAAATTGTTCATTTGAACTACTGCACGTGGTACCACGTGAATAGTTGAAATGAACAATAGTTCAAACGAGTTTATTTAATGCTCATTTGAACTATTTTCAGTTCATTTGAATTATTGTTTATTTGAACTATTAATATTATATATGAAAAAAAGAATAGTTCAAATGAACATAAAAATAGTTCAAATGGACATAAAAATAGTTGAAATGAACAAAACAATAGTTCAAATGGACATATAGATAGTTCAAATGGACATATAGATAGTTCAAATGAACATAAAAATAGTTCAAATGTGCAAAAAATAGTTCAAATGGACAAAATATAGTTCAAATGAGAAAAAAATAGTTCAAATGAACGAAAAAATAGTTCAAATGAACAAAAAATAGTTCAAATTAACAAAAAAATAGTTCAAATGGACAAACAAATAGTTCAAATGGACATAATAATAGTTCAAATGAACATAAAAATAGTTCAAATGGACATACAAATAGTTCAAATTGAAATAAAAATAGTTCAAATGGACAGAAAATAGTTCAAAATGGACATAAAAATAGTTGAAATGAACTAAAAATAGTTCAAATAGACATAAAAATAGAACCTATCAATTTTGTACATGACTGCATTTTTTTCCCCAGCAAATTAGTATTGGTAATGTGGCCGCAGCGCTCGTCCCAGACATGTGGCCGCAGAGCTCGGCCCCCTAGTCTGTCCTAGCCGCAGCGCTCGGCCCAAATATGAGCTTAACCTAACCTAACCCTAAATAAACACTAATTTTATTAAAAATATTTGAATTATAGAGGTCTTTCCTGGCCGCAGCGCTCGGCCCAGAAATGAGCTTAACCTAACCTAACTCTAAAATAATAATAAATAAATATTAATAAATTTGATGAAAAAAATGGTCATGTACGAAAAAATGGAACTCTGTTTGATTGTACATAATCCACTGACATATGCAGTTTCCTCAGTAATTATTCAGGTTGTCCCAAAATTATAAATAGACACTAAGAGGGCCAAAACATCACAATAATGGTTGTTTCTAATATCTTTTGAAAAGTCTCAAAAGAGGTGGTATTTCTTTGGACATTTTTTAAACTAACACACTTTTCTTGAAAAATAAGGTTTTTACGTTAAAAATGGGTTTAAAATTAGACAAACATTCAATCAAAATACGTTGACTGCAATCATTAAAAAATTTCCCCTTGTAATCTCTTATATTTTAATAATAAGAATTACTTTTTAATAAACTGTCCTCCTTACAACATAGCTGCGTAAATCAATATTTCATGTACTACTCACAGGCAGTTGCCTAAAGGAGTTACGCGCACTTACCTCGTTAAATTAGAAGAAAGCGAGAGATTAGTATATATTTTAGGGTTAGGTTAGATCAAGACACTTTCTGGGCCGAGCGCTGCGGCTAGGATAAGCTAGGGGCCGAGTGCCATCCTCTGAAATCTAAGGAATTGTACATTGACAGGATTATGTTGTACAGTACAAATAAAGAGGAAGTTGAGAACTTTTTTCAAAAGATATTTTATCAATATTACGTGATTGTTTAATATCAAAAAGAAATTCTTTATTGCGACGGTTTTAATACCAGTTTCAGTACATTTGTACGGACTTTGTTTATTGTTTCACTGCTTCTTCCCCTTTTCCATTTCTTGGCCAATTTTTACGGTCCGGTACATATGTCAAATTAAAAATGAGTTAATAGCGCGATGTTCGCGCATTATTAACAGATAGACACTTTCGCCAGACAATCTGTTTTGAGTTATTCAAAAATTTTAAAGGGGATATTTTGGCCCTCAATCAAAAAACTTAAAACCCTCAACTACTGCTAAGGAAAATAAAAATTTCAAAAAGTACAGAGCTGAAAACTATAGAATGGTGGATATCAAGATATCCTGGTTTTAGTAAACCCAAGATTATTTTAAAACGCATTCGATATCCAAGAGAGAAGTTAAAAAATTAACCAATCAGCGTGTCATTTTAAGTGTACTCTTTAACTTTTGAACTAAACATTGATTGAGCGAACGTAAGTTTTGGATTAATGTTTATAAAGACTAACGTTCCAAATGACAATAGTCCTAAAATATGTTTTAAATAATTTCAAACCAACATGATAAAATCTATATTTGTTTAAATGCTCAAAAAGCCGGCTTGTAAACAGTTGAATTTTATTCAATCGGATATTAGTCCAATCGATTGTATCTGAAATTGTTATCAAACGTAACTTTTATACAGAAATATCCAAAAAGAGGATTAAGAAGAAAATCAAAAGTGTATACATTGGATAATCAGATTAAGCGATCGTGATAAGGATATCTCATTCTAAAGTTTTCAGCACAGCTGCCAAAGAGTTACCACCTCCTTTTGCGCAAATTGTCAAACCATGAAAGACTTCTTACTCCAAGACACTTCGAGTTAGAATTTATTTTTCTTTTCAATCTTTAATCAACTGCAGTAAACAAGCTGTGTTACTAAAAAGGATAAACAAAGACCGAAATATCAATATATAATAAAGCTCAAAGAGCTTTGTAATATAAAGAGTACGCATTGGGATTTATACGCAAAACCAGACGCCTCCATTGGGTTCAATAAGAAGCCATAGAATGTCGTCTTTTCTATAATTTAAAAAGATTTTAGGACTTTTTAAACATTTCCATCACCAAAAGCTTGCTTTTTTTTTACGTAAATTGGCGTTAGAAATGCATAACTAATTAGTATCTTTTTAGATAAATTTAATCTTAAAACAGATAGCAATATAATTGGTTAAAAAAAATTACTTAAAACCTAGGTTTTTTCGGGCCTTGCTCACGTTACTGGCCTGAAATTCTGCTTTAGACTCTAACAAAACTATACTTAATACTAACAAATTTTGGTTTAAAAATGTGGTATTTTTCATACAAATAAAATGCGTAACAAAATCACAATTTTAGCTTTGTTTTAGCAAGAGAGCATCCTTTCCTATAACTGATTAAAACAAATTTAGAAGTTTATAACCGTGTTGTTATTTTTCCACCATTTTTAGCACCTACAATGATTAAATTATTTGATAACTTGAGTTTTAATGTTGATAGTTTGAATTTAAAACCAATACTGCAGCCAGTGACGTCATATAAAAGTGTACAGAGCGTACACACTATTCGGATACATTCCTAATGCCCTATCTTCTACTATTCTAACGTCTTCGCTCATATATAAATATTTATTTGCTATATGTGTTAGCTGTAGCTGGCCAAACGGCTGGACCAAATTGGCTTATTTTTTTGAGGGAATCCATGGGTACCCTGGGGTAACATAGGCTAAACCGTTTTTTAAATTCCACAGGCATTGCCGGGCACTTCAGCAAGTATTAAACGTAAAATCAGTATCCGGATTTGGATATTACATCAACACCATATTTGAAAAAGGAATTTTATTAATATTTTTTTACCTAATATTCTCAGATCTGCGGTATCTTTGTATTTGTGCAGGATAGGTCCAGGCCCAACAACTCCTCCGTCATCAGTCCCTTCAGTAATATTTATAACCTCTCCTGGGACCTCTGAGCTTCCGACAACCTCTGAAAATCTGTTTAGAAGATGGGGACCGTCCTGACCGCCAGACCTAATCAAACCAAACCATCAACCAATATTAACAAGGCGGGGTTTTGGGCGAGTTTGGGCTCATGGGTCTAGGTGAACATTAAACAGGCCAGAAAATGATTGAACAAAATTTGCGGCCCCCTAGTTATAGCTCTAAAAGTTTTGTTTCGTTATCATTACACCCATAGATTTGTCTAGTAAAAAAGAATCATCCGAAATTTGATGAAACATTTGATTATCATTTACCAACTCAATTTTAAATCCTCCGTCATACTACTGATTAGTTATGTCATTAAACAGGCGAGTTAACGAAAAATTACTAATTAACCTGGGAGTTTTCACGTGGATTAATAATTTGAGGGGAAACCCACTTAGCCTCTCGTATTAAAAGGGGGGATCGGGGCATACGTCGGATTACTCTCCGGAAAATTTAAACGGTGGTTAAACATATTTTTACATTGTCGTTGGACGCTGATTTTTTGCATGTGAACTCACTAATATGTATTGTAAATGCAAAATGAAAAATCAAATAGATCGGAGCAAATGTGTGTGTGCACAGCTAAAATTTTCCGGAGAACATAATACTCAAAAAGCTTTAAGAAAATGTTATTTGATTATCCTTCATTAATCTCCTGTTGAAGATACAGGGTTACCCTACTAACCCAAAAACTTAAAAATACGTATGACATACGTATATATATATGTATTTTTAGGTTTAGGAATATGTAAAAATATATATTTTCCATAAGTATGACATATTTTCGTAACCATTTCTTAGGTAAAAATACGTATTTGACAAACGTAAAAATGTGTATGTAAAAAACCTAAAAATTCATTGAATCAGGATTTTTTAGGTTTTTCCTATACGTAGATTTAGGTTTGAAAAAATCCTAACATTTTTTAATTTTGGGAATTTATAGGTTTTACCTATACGTAAAAATACGTATTTAATATCTGTAAAAATACGTATATGAATAACTTAAAAATGCGTATGTAAAAACCTAAAAAATCTAATGAATCAGGAATTTATAGGTTTTACCTATACGTAAAAATAATCAGTATTTAATATCTGTAAAACTACGTATATGACATACGTAAAAATGCGTATGTGAAAAACCTAAAAAATCCAATGAATCAGGAATTTTTAGGTTTTTCCTATACGTATATTTAGGTTAGAAAAAATCCTAACATTTCTTAATTTTTGGAATTTTTAGGTTTCACCATACGTAAAAATACGTATTTTTCGAGTTCTAAAACCAAAATGTCAAGATGTGGACTAAAATTTTGCAATTGCACTTCTAACCTACTAGCACTTGGATAACTTGGATATAACTGCTTTTTAACTGCTGTAGGTCCGTTAAAACAAAGGTCATTTGCACCTTAATTAAAAAAAAATTCTATTGATCTGACCTCTGTAGTTTACACTTTTTGTATTGGTCAGATGTACACTTTTTGCAGGTCGAATGTACACTTTTGTAGGTCGAATGTACTATTTTTTAGTTCGGATGGTCACCAATTGTATAGGTCGGATGTTCACTTTTTGCAGGTCGGATGTACTCATTTAAGTAAGTCGGATGTATACATTTTGTAGGTATAGTAAAGTAAACAGGGTAGTCTAGTTTGGAAGCATTGCAGGAGACTAGTAAATTAATTATAACAGAATTCGAAAAATTAGCTACAGNAAATTGTCTAAATCTGAACGAAATTCTTCATATCTCGGGCAATATTGAAAGCACAAAAAAGGCAGACCACATTTTGGAAATGGCAGGACAAGGGAAATTTTGTGATTATTATCTCTAGAAATTTACTTCTAAAATTAGGTTGACAAAATAAACGCAGCAAATTATATCAAAAATCAAGACGACATTCAAGTCGTCCTGCATACTGTCATGTTTCGTGGGACACCCTGTAGGTCCAGTTAACAATTCATCACAAAATAGTTTACATGACCAACAAATATTTCACATATGGACATAAAAATGATTTAAATGACCAAGAATAGTTCAAATGATGCATTTAATCGTTCAAATGAGAAAAAGTAGTTCAAATGAGCAAAACAATCAATTGCTTTCAAATTTATCAAAACTATAAGTTTTCAAATGAGCACAAAATTAGTTCAAATGAACCAAAAAATAGTTTGAATGAGCAAAAAAATTGTTTAATTGAGCAAAAATAGTTCAAATCATTTTTTAGCTTTTTTGAACTATATATATTTTGTTCATTTGATCTATTTTTTGCTCATTTGAACTATGTTTTTTTGCTCATTTTCGAACTATTATTTGGCTCATTTGAAATATTTTTGCCTCATTTGAACTATTTTTTGGCTCATTTTAACTATTGTTTTGCTCATTTGAACTATTATTTTGGCTCATTTGAATTGTTAATTGGGTATACAATTTTTGGATCATTGGAACTTTTTTGACTCATTTAATTAAACTGTTTTCTTTTGCTTATTCAAACTATTTATTTGCTCATTTGAACTATTTCTTTGCTCATTTGAACTATTTATTGGCTCTTTTGAACCAAGATTTGAACTATGTATTTGCTCATATAAATTATTGTTTTGCTAATTTGAACTTATATAAATGCTCATTTGAACTATTTTAATTGCTCATTTGGACTATGTTTTTTGCTCATTTGAGCTATTGTATGGCTCATTTGAACTATTTTTTGGCTCATACTATGTTTTGCTCATTTAATTTTTTTTTGCTCATTTAAGCTATTTTTTTGCTCATTTGAACTATTTCTTAGCTTATTTGAACTATTTTTTTGCTCAATTGAACTATTTTTTGACTCATTTGAACTGTTTTGTTTGCTCATTTAATTTATATATTTTTCGGCTCAATTGAGCTATATTATTAATAGTTCCACCTCCCCTTTCTCCTTTCCCTTCCCACTTTCCATTTTCCCCTTTTCACTTTCCCCTGTCTCTTCTCTCTTTCCCTCCCTCTTTTCTTTTCCCCTCCCTCATTTCTTCTTTTCTTTCTTCTTTACCTTCCCCTTTTCGTTCTTTTTTTCCCGTTTTCTTCCCCCTTCCTATGGTCCGTTTCCCTTCACGTTCCTCTTCCCCTTACCTTTCTCTTTTCCCTTCCCACTGTCCATTTCCCTTTAAAAATCATTAAAGTTTTGAACGTTGAGAGTTAGAAATAAGGATCCCCATATTGCTTCCGAGGTCTGCATTGGAAGCAATATGGGGATTCACCGTAACGCAATGCTGCAAATCTTTTGATTTTAATAATTTATTTTAGTTAAGTATACAATATTTTTGAATATTTATATGATATCAGATGAAAATACAATCTTTAAGAAACCTAGATATGAGTTATACAATCTATAGCAAACCTAAATATGATCAATGCAATCTATAAGAAACCTAGATTTGAGCAAAACAATCTATAAGAGACTTAGATATGAACTATAAAATCTATAAGAGACTTAGATATGAACTATACAATCTATAAGAAACCTAGATATAAGCTATATAATTTATAAGAAACCTAGATATGAGCTTTAAAATCTATACGAAACCTAGAAATGAGCCATACAACCTATAAGAAACCTAGATATGAAAAATTCATTTATGATAAACCTATAATCTGTAAGAAACCTAGATATGAGCAATATAATCTATGAGAAACCTTGATATGAGGTTCATGAGCTGGGGATCAAAATTAAATCCAGATTCTGTTTAGATTATGTAACTTGATATTCATTCTATTCTCTACTGTCAACTATCCCCCCCCTTCCCCATACAACATACCACAAACACCCC